>NW_028318196.1:830000-1130000 GCF_062004578.1 Staurois parvus
ACTGTTTTCATTGGAGTGTATACTGTTCTGTTTGGCAGCTTTAGAATGTGGAGGAATCCTAAGCAGATATTTGAAGGTACTGGTTTAGGTAATGCATGTAGTTTATAATCTAATAAACCTACAATTGTGCTTATGGCCAGCAGGATCAGAAAAGTTCATGTCTTTGGACTGTGAACATTTTTTTTTAAACTTATATTACTTATCTTATTTTTGAAAAGCTTATTTTTAACAATATACTTTAAGGGTAACTATAGGCAAAAGCTATTTTTAAAAATTTGGGATAGCGTGGGGAAGAATTAGTCTCTTTGATAAGTTTTTATTTGTGTCCTGAGGAGATTAACCCCTCTATTTGCACTGGTGACCACTGTCACTGAGAAAGAAAGTGAACAAGAGTTAAGGGCAAGAAGCTGATTTTTTAAAAACTGTTGACAGGCAGGATTTTTATAAGAAAAAGAAATCTTAGTAGTCTCTTCTGCCATTAATTCCTCTCTTGGTTTGTTAGCACAGCTCGGACCATATTTATGGTGCTCTCGCTGTGCCGTGGTAATGCGACTCCCGTGTGCATGTGCAGGAGTGACATCTTCATGACCTGGCCATTCAAACAGCTGAAGAGACAAAGCGCAGAAGGAAGACCAGGTGAAGATGGAAGCACCCTGGACCATCAGGAGCAGTGATCGTGTGTAGGCAGGTGTAGGCCGTGTACCGGGGTGGGCTCCCCAGGATACAGTGAAGTCACGAACGAGGAAAGCAACCCCAACACCAGTTTTTGCCACAACAGAATTTTACTTAGATGTGGCAAATAAACACAACCACAAATGCTGGGAACATACAATAAATTTACATACACCCAGCCCAAAGGCTGAGACCCTTGTGCTGCACAGCATGGCACCTTCTAATGATAAAGGTAGAAAGAGTAGTAATTTACCTACTGGCGAGCACAACTAAGCTGCCACACCTTACCCGTTATGTTATATTACACTTGTGGCCTGACACAAACAGAGCCACTAACTAACTATAGGCCTGGACTCAGTCTCAAGGCGCAAACACTGAAATGAGGTGTGTGCATGATCTTACCGACCCGGGTCTACTTTGCATCCGCTGGTGACTCTGAACAGAACAAATGTCTCTCCAACGAGCATGCGGTCTCGCCGTATATGTTGCTTAGTTCCTCTGCTCTCATCAGCATTCCTGGCAGCAATCTCATCAGCTTCCTGGCAGCAATTTCATCAGCTTCACTTAGCTGCAGCTCTGGTTACGGAGGGATGCTTTCATACCTGGATGTCATTAGATTCTCAGCTCACACGGCCCCCCTCATTCACCATTCTCCAGAACATGGCTGCTCTCTCTTCTTCCTGTTCTCTCTCAACTCTGTGTGAAAACTCCCTCTTCATGAATATAGAAATATCTATGCAGTCTGAGGCTGTGTTAGAAAAATAGTGACATCTTGTGGCTAAACTGCAGAATGTCAGTCCAAACATTTAATTTACTCCACACAAGCAGAATTCAAACAATGAGAGCGGTTTCCCCATCTCACACAGGTGCAGTCTATATTCTCTACTGCAAGTGGCGCTCGACTGCAGCGGCAATGCAGATGGGAGAGGAAGTTGAGGGAAACTTGGTTTCTCTATTACTTCCTTGGTCACATGGGCAGTGATCTGGTTGAATGATCCTGAACCATGTGACCCCAACGGCTATCTTGGGTCAAGAAGAGTCTGTTTAAGACTCTAACCCCAGGTTTTGGCGCACATTATGTGAGTGCCTAGTGTTACAGGTTACCCGTCTCTCAGGAAGAGAACTAGCAGTAGGGAGAGGTTCCGGAGGAGTAGGGAGAGAGCAGTAAGCTTTTCCTTTGTGTTTGACCGGCCAGGCCACACTGCTTCTTGTGTCAGATACTGTAGGCAACTCTGAGTCTACATACTGCTGCCTCTACCCTGCACTGTTATAAGTGTTTCTGGTTGGGTCCCCGCCGGGCTTGTTTGTACTATTGAACTATTTCCACAATGCATTGGTTTTGGTAATTTAGGATTGTGTGCTTACTGCCTACAACACCACGCTGCACTTACCCAACACACACATCGCTGGAGGGCTCCCTTTAACAGGTAAGTGTGCCATAATGTGCTAGTAGGCAGTGCATTATGGCATAATTATGGCATAAAACTTCAGGGGGGCCATTTGTACAAATTTTGTTTGAGGAGTTTAATACCACATGTCAGTAAATATGCAGTGAGAAAGAGAAGGGTAGTTTAGACCAGCTCAGGATGGGTAGTCATGGGTGGGAAAAAAGGATAGGAAAACATTTAGAAAAATGTTTTTGAAGGTGTGCCCCTTTTAATTTGACCTTGTATATTTGTTTTTTTTTTTTTGTGGAAAGTATATTTGTTTTTTCGGCACATCACAAGACAGACAATTTTATTACAATAATTCAATAAAACATACAGAAACAGAATCCATAAAAATAAACACCTCATGGTGTCATATACAACAAAATGCCTTAAAAACAATACTCCAAAGAGATTAGGATACATTAACCTATGTAATCAGTACACTCAACCCAGGCGAAATATGGTAGTTAGGTTCCAATCCACAGGAAGAATATAGCTTCTTCAGGACCATAAATTGTAGGGCATATTTCTTTGTATTGAAAATGTTCCAAATTCCCAACAAAGCCAGAGAGACCAGTAATGGTTGACAGGGGTTTTATTACTTCCCCTTTATTTCCAAAACTAAAAAAAATGTTTTAGCTGGAGATACACTTTAAAAGCATTTCTTGCAGCACGTTTCCTTTTACAAGAATAGAACAGTTATACTTTTATCATACATAGCACAACGTCAGATTAGCAGTTTTGAAAATGATGAATGCCTGCAGCTTTTCAGCATTATTTGTATATAATGATCATTGCATGGCTTCATTATTGCCATTGTTTCACATTTTGTAAAACTCTGCCTTTGTCTTTCAGAGAATTGTCTGTTCCATGAAAGATGTTTGCTATTGCATGAGACAGACAGTACTTCCTGATGCGTAAGTGGATAAATCTTTAGAAAACTGTCACAATAGTCAAGGTTCCCCCACATCACCAAGCTAGTGAAGGTCCAAGGCGCTAAATCTAAGGAGCTGCCCAGTGTTCACTAATTCAAGCCACAAGCTATGATGAACTTAAACAAATGAATCTGATCAGCTTCCAGATTGCAACCCTCAGACACACTTGGACTGGAACCTTAATATAGAATATCTCCTGTCTGGTGGGGCTTCTAAATTGAAAGAAGCTTCAAAGAAGGAAGAAATCTCCTGCAATGGGGAATGCAGACACCAGCACAGGCAGAGTCTAAAGATTTTAGATTCAGATTGAATTTTGTGAATTCAGATTTCCTGAGCTGAATCCAAATATCATTGTTAATTTTCGCATTTCAGATTCCCAAAAGGATTTTGGGAGAAAGGGATGAAAAGCTATTCCAAAAGGACTGTTTCTTCCAGGTTGTGACCCTCAGATGGACTTGTCTGGCACCTTAAAAGAGACATATGGCCTAAGCATTTCTGACCATATCGATCTTGAGAGTCATAGGCATGCACTTACACTAACTGCCAAAAATATTGGGACGCCTACCTTTACACGCACATGAACTTTAATGGCATCCCAGTTTTAGTCCGTAGGGTTCAATATTGAGTTGGCCCACCCTTTGCAGCTATAACAGCTTCATCTCTTCTGGGAAGGCTGTCCACAAGGTTTAGAAGTATGTCTATGGGAATGTTTGATTTTTCTTCCAGAAGCGTATTTGTGAGGTCAGGCACTGATGTCAGATGAGAAGGCCTGGCTCGAAGTCTCCGCTGTAATTCATCTCAAAGGGGTTCTCTCAGGTTGAGGTCAGGAGTCTGTGGTGCCCAGTAAAGTTCCCCCAACTCAAACTTGCTCATCCATGTCTTTATGGACCTTGCTTTGTGCACTGGTTCCACAAAGTTGAGAAGATGAAATTGTCCAAAAAGGCTTGGTAAGCTGATGCTTTAAGAGTTCCCTTCACTGGAACTAAGAGGCCAAGCCCAACCCCTGAAATACAACCCCACACCATAATTTTCCCTCCACCAAACTTTACATTTGGCACAATGCAGTCAGGCAAGTACTGTTCTCCTGGCAACTGCCAAACCCAGACACGTCCATCGGATTGCCAGACAGAGAATTGTGATTGGTCACTCCAGAGAACACATCTCCACTACTCTAGAGTCCAGTGGCAGTGTGCTTTATACCTTTGCATTGCACTTGGTCATGTAAGGCTTGGATGCAGCTGCTCGGCCATGGAAACCCATTCCATGAAGCTCTCTACGCACTGTTGTTGTGCTAATCTGAAGGCCACACAAAGTTTTGAGGTCTTTAGTTTTTGACTCTGCAGACAGTTGGAGACTTCTACGCAATGTTCGCTGACCCTGCTCTGTCATTTTACGTGGCCTACCACTTTGTGGCTGAGTTGATGTTGTTCCCAAATGCTTTCACTTTGTTATAATACTACTAACAGTCAACCGTGGAATATTTAGCAGCAAGGAAATTTCACAGATGGACTTGTTGCACAGGTGGCAACCTATCATGGTACCACTCTTGAATTCACTGAGCTCCTGAGGGTTAAAAAGCTGTTCCAAAGGGCTGTTTCTCCCAGGTTGCAACCCTCAAATGCACTTGGACTGGAGCCTTAATGCAGGATATCTCCTATCTGGTGGGGTTACTAAATTGACAGAGGAAGAAAGAAATCCCCAGCAAAGGGGATGATGAAGCTATAGCAGACAGAGGCCAGGTACGAAACAGACATATTCAGAAGAGACACACCTGCAAAAGATGAATCTAGAGCAGTGGGGACATTTGCAGACAACAGCACAGGAAAAGTCTGAGAATGTTAAATTCAGACTGAATTTCATGAATTTGGGTTTCATGAGCCAAAGCGAAATATCACTGTTATTTTCAACAGTTCAGATTCCCAAAAGGATTGTGGGAGAAAAAGATGAAAAGATGCTCCGTAGGCTATTTCCCTCAAATTGCGACCCTCATGTGGACTTGGTTTTCTGTTTTCTCCTGCTGTTGTCTGGGGACCCTTAGCTACTGCCAGTGCAACCAAGTTCCAGCCTTCTGTCTTAGTATCCCATCTAGAGCACATAAAGCTGTTTTATGGCTCTACCATCTCATATGGCAGGACTACCAGCAACTTCAAAAAACCTATTCTGAACAATTTTTCAACATTTGCTATACTGCAACATTTGTATTGCTATACTGTGACACACACTTTTTTGGAGCCTGAGTCTTCTGCTAATTGTAATTGGATTCCTGGATCAGAAATTCTGAATTTCAGAAGTTAGTACATTTTTAAAACGTTGGAACCGCAAGTGACTGAATTTTTTAGAGGTTCACCTATCGCTACAATTCTCTTCTAGGGCCTTATGAACCTTATGAAAGTTGGACATTGCTAGTACAATTCCTTTGTAAGCCTCAACAAATGCCATTTGATTCAAAGGGGCAACAGCTCAGTTTGCAGAAATTCTGGACACAATACCACTTGCCCATTATTTATAAAGCTGTAGGGCTCTGTAACAGGACAAATGACATTTTTTCTGTATATGTACCAGCTAAATTAAAGGACTTTTTTTAGTTTTGGAATGATTAGGAAGAGTTAAAATTTCTTTCAAGTTTATATTTTTGTCTATGACCCTCATTGGGAGCTTCTCTAACTCTCTCTTACTGCATGTCCTGTACAAGAAGTAGAGGAGGCAGTTGCCACCAGAACTGGAAGGAACGAACAATAAGAGCATTTACAGACGTTCCAACCCCTCCCCACCTGACTTAAAATCGCAAGCATGTTTTTATTAGTGTCCCCGATGGAGAGATTTCCTATCACTTCCTATGCTTGCAGGAAGTTAGAGAAAATCTTCCTAGCTAGACAAAGTTGGTATAAAAACCAGACAAAGACCCTAAACCTTGCCTACTCTATCCAAAATGAAAAAAAATAAGTTTTGGCTGTAGTTTTATTTTAAGTCTTTTAATATCTTTTTGTAAAAACAAAATGTACAATATGGTTGTTTTTCTTGCTGCTTTCCAGTGAATGTGTTAAAAGGAGGTCTTCGGCACCGGGTTGAAAAACACATTTCTAGAAGACTTTTTAAGATGTGAATATGTTGCTTGGCGATATATGATGTAGCTGTTGGACAGAGATCAAATATCCACATTAATCTTTTATTGTGTTCTCCATTCCAGTACAGCCGTCCTCAATTTTGCTAGGCTTGGCTCGTCTCAATATGGATATAATGGCCACGCATTTTATGCTATGTTCAGTTTTGAGTTTCTACGTGTTGGCCTGCATTATTTATCCAGTGTCGGTTCTTGAGCTGATCTGTGATAAATAATGCAGAACATGCAAGGTGCTGGGTGCCTATGCTGCCCCTTCCTAATATGTTTTTATAATTTAGCTTGGAGGTGACAGTGACACATTTGCCTTTCTGTCTTGCAGTGACATAGCAAAGCCCACAACCTACAATGTGGCTGATAAACCTGTCTTGTTGTGGTTGACTGGCATTTGTAATGCAGACTATTTTTAAAAGTATTTTATTAAAGTGAGCCTTGCTGTTCCTTTTGCTATCCCATCTAGCAGTAGCCGAGTGCAAAGCCTGTTGTAAGGTCATTATTGCACATTCTCCCATGACAGAGTTCTCTAGAAAAATCTCTCACTGTATCTTTTAAAGCCCCCCCCCTTTCCAAAGCCATTGTAATTCTGCCTTAGTATTGAATCTAATGCATTTGTCAATATGATCCATAGTAACATCAAGTCGACAATTTGGTGTGGACCATAAAATCCAAATCTTTATTGGCTACATACTAACTCACACTGGTAACATACTAATGCGTTTCGGCTGTGACAGCCTTTCTCATTGCTTTAGTTAGTTTGTTACCAGGGGCGGACTGACAACTCATGGGGCCCCTGGGCAATTGGGAATCATGGGGCCCCTGTGTCCTTGCCCAAACTCAAAAAAGCCTATGAAAAAAGGTACCAAGGGCATCTCATGGGGCCCCCTACTGACCCCGGGCCCTCGGACAGTGCCCGAGTTTCCAAATGGTCAGTCCGCCCCTGTTTGTTACCATTGTATTTCAGTATGTAGCCAACAACAATTTGGATTTTATGGATCACACCCATTTGCCAACTTGATTTTACCATGGATCTGATCATTTGAGTGTGGGAGCATTTTAGCCAGAGCACTGGTCCTCAGCAACTGAAAGCTAAACTTGCAGCTGAGTCTGTGTATTGTTCATTTAATAACATTTTGCCAATATGGTGAATTTGCTAAAAAAGGAGAGGTTTACCATAATTTCTGAAATTTTTGTACCGCAAAAACTCTTACTTTTGCTCATTCTTAACCACTTCCAGTCCGGACACTTTTACCCCCTTCCTGTCCAGGGCAATTTTCAGCTTTCAGCGCTATCACACTTTGAATGTCAATGACATGCAACACTGTACCCATATGAATTTTTTACCATTTTTTTGAGACAGATAAAGCTTAATTTGGTGGTATTTATTCACCGCTGGGATTTTTATTTTTTTTGCTATGTAAATGAAAAAGTCCAAAAATTTTGAAAAAAAAAAAGTGTTTTTCTTATAAAATTTTGCAAATAAATAATCTTTCATCATAAATCTTGGCCAAAATGTATTCCGTTATCTTTTTAGTAAAAAAAACAAATAAGCCAAAGTAGTTTATAACCAAAAATTATAATTGTAAACATTTTTTTACATTTTTAGTTATGTTTTTTTTTT
This sequence comes from Staurois parvus, assembly GCF_062004578.1. Lineage (NCBI taxonomy): Eukaryota > Metazoa > Chordata > Amphibia > Anura > Ranidae > Staurois > Staurois parvus. The sequence continues at coordinate 837,774 of NW_028318196.1, forward strand.
TTTTTTTTTTACATACTTTCACCCTAGCAGTACAGTGTCACCATGGTGACACTGTACTACTTGTGGGGGCTGATGAAGATTTTTTTTTTTTATAGGATGTAAAAGCAATCATTTCTCTTTCTCTCTGTCTGCATTCTTGCAGCCATTGAGAACTACTGAGTGAGCTGTGATTTGTCACAGCTTGTCACATGGTACAAGGCTGTTGTGAATAGCCTTGTACCATGTGACCTCTGGGATCATTCACAGATTTCACACGTAGTAAGCAATGATGTCACAAGTGACATCTTGCTTACTACTTTGCATGTGATCACTGATTGGCCTATCAGTGATCACATGATCGGGACCTCGTACAGAGGTCCAGTCCGACGATCGGTGTTTCACTGTGTCCTGAGGACACAGCAGGCACCGGATCGCGGTGCTGCGCACTCCCAGGGAGCGCGCAGAGCTAGAAATGGTGGGTGCCGTTTATGAACGGCAACCCGCCCCTGGAGTGCCACCGTCCGGCCGTTTATAAACAGCAGGCGGACGGCAAGTGGTTAAGTATAAGCTCTTGAGTGAACCCTCTGTTAGGCCATAACTCTCTAGTAATCCACAAATAGCAGCTGTAAAATTATGTTACTGCAGTAAATTGTCTGCTAAAAGAAAAAAAATGCCAGTGAATGGCGTAGTTTCTGAATGGACTGGAGTTGTAGATAGGGTACCCTAAGGCTAATTCTTGCGACCAATTTTGGTTAATTTGTTTATAAATGATATAGAGGTTGTTATAAATAAATCAATCTCAGTGTTTGCTGATGATACAGATAGATTAGACTTCAGACAATGAATCACAATTCAGAATCTTGGGATAAAGAAACGTGGATGTTATATCTCTTAGATTGTAAGCTCCAAGGATCAGGCCCTCCTAACCCTCTTGTATTGAACTGTATTGTTGCTGTATTGTCTCCCTTTATATTGTAAAGCTCTGAGCAAACTGTTGGCACTATATAAATCCTGTATAATAATAACTGATACAAAACTAAGCAGAGCAATAACGTCACAACAGGAAGATCTCAATAAAATAGACGAGTGAGCAACTACATGGCAAATGAGGTTAAATATTGAAAAATTTTAATTAATGCATTTAAGGGCTAAACAACATGAATGTGAGCAATTCGCTAGGGGGAGAACCTCTGGGGGAATCGAGGATGGAAAAGGATCTGGGGGCCCTAGTAGATCACAGGTTCAGCAAAAGCATGCAAAGCTATCAGACTAATATATGTTGCGCTCCTAAATACTTCTCAATAAATAATAATTAAATTATTACCATTAAATTAATTCAAATTATGATACAAATAACTAATAAAAGTGTATACATACTAGTTATTTGTATCATAATTTGAATTAATTTAATGGTAATAATTTAATTATTATTTATTGAGAAGTATTTAGGAGCGCAACATATATTTGTAGATATTTCCAACACAGTTGTAGTTATGTGTTTCATGTTTGCGATCCTCTAGTAATTATCACACCTGTGGCTCGCAAGTCACTCTGATTCACCTAAAGCTATCAGACTGTTAGCATGCATTAAAAAGGGTATTTACTCAAGAGATCAAGCTATAATCCTACCATTTTACAGAATTCTGGTTTGGCCACATCTAGAATATGTCCAGTTCTGGTTACCAATCTTCACGAATGATGTGCTGGAACTGGAGAGAGTCCAGAGACAGGCAACAAATCTCATAAGGGGGGCTGGAAGACCTCAGCTATGAGGAGCAACTGGAATCATTAAACTGTTTCTCCTTGGAGAAGAGACGCTTAGGAGGAGACATGATAGTAATTTACAAATATGTAAGTGATTCAACCATAGGCAAAAAAACTATTCAGTCTCATGTTGCTTAAGAAGACATGTGGCCACTCAATAAAGGTGGATGAAAAGTAGTTCAGTGTTAAACTACTTAAGGTGTTCTTTACTGTAAGAACGGCATGGTTGTGGAACTCCCTTCCAATTGACAAATGAGAGTTTACGTCTCTGTATCTGTGTACACATACTTCACAGGCACATCTGACTTCTAAAGGAAAAGAAAATGTTTATACAGAGATTCACATTTGCTATTTGTGGATTACTAGAGAGCTGTGGCATGAAAGTAGGTTCAATATAGAGCTTGCAACTAATAATGAACAAAATTAAAAGTTTTGCTTTATGGAAACTTCAGTGGAGAACAGGGGCGGACTGACAACTCATGGGGGCCCTGGGCAATAGGGGATCATGGGGCCCCAGTGTCCTTGCCCAAACTCAAAAAAGCCTATGAAAAAGGTACCAGGGGCATCTCATGGGGCCCCCTACTGACCCTGGGCCCTCGGGCAGTGCACGAGTTTCCAAATGGTCAGTCCGCCCCTGGTGGAGAATTGTGAAATTTTGTCAAAATTCACCATTTTCAGCAAATTCACCATATTAATAAAATTTGCAATATCAGCAAAATGCCTTAGATTCAATAGTTATGGCAAAATTGCAATGCCTTTGGAGGGGGGGGGGGGGATTTGGTGAAGGCCTTAAATATACAATAGGCCATAAAGGAGTTCTGATAGTTTGGGAGGCTTCTTTAAAATAAAAGGAACTACTTTGTGCTACTGATGAATGGCAATGTTTATTAAGAAAGCCATTCATAGCTATGCCAATGTTAGCACACAAGGGCATCTTACACAGTGTCATGGACTAACATACCTTTGTTTATAAACAAAGCCATGTTAAATTATCATTTTTCTTTTTGAACGGTGCATAACAGCAAGGCATTGTTAAATTAGTGGAGTATTTCATTGAGATATGAAGGAACACCGATTCAATAATTTTACTGCAAAGTGTGTTTGGTAAAATCAGATGCTCATTACGTACAACAGCTTCATGTACAGTTGTGTTCAAAATAATAGCAGTGTGTTGAAAAAAGTGAATAAAGCTTAAAATCCTTCTAATAGCTTTTATTTCCATACACTAAAATGCATTGGGAACACGACACATTCTATTCCAAATCAAACATGAAGAAAAATATATCAAATGTGTGTTGTTCCTCTAAAAAAATTGAAGAAAAGTGAATATTAGACTGTTCAAAAAAATAGCAGTGTTTGTATTCTTCTTTACAAACTCAAACATTCACTATATAAACTGAAAATTTTTTGAAGATTTTGCTTTCCTTTGAATCACTTAATGAATATTTGGTTGTAGTCGCACTGTTTCTGAGAACTGCTGTACATCTGTGTTGCATGGAGTCACCCAACTTCTGGCACCTGTGATCAGGTATTCCATCCCAGGATGATTGGACTACATTCCACAGTTCTTCTCTATTTCTTGGTTTTGCCTCAGAAACTGCATTTTTGATGTCAGCCCACAAGTTTTCTATTGGATTAAGATCCGGGGATTGGGCTGGCCACTCCATAACGTCAATCTTGTTGGTCTGGAACCAAGATGTTGCACGTTTACTGGTGTGTTTGGGGTCGTTGTCTTGTTGGAACACCCATTTCAAGGGCATTTCCTCTTCAGCATAAGGCAGCATGACCTCTTCAAGTATTCTGATGTATTCCAACTGATCCATGATCCCTGGTATGCGAAAAATAGGCCCAACACCGTAGTATGAGAAACATCCCCATATCATGATGCTTGCACCACCATGCTTCACTGTCTTCACAGTGTACTGTGGCTTGAATTCAGTGTTTGGGGGTCATCTGACAAACTGTCTTTGGCCACTAGACCCAAAAAGAACAATCTTACTTTCATCATTCCACAAAATGTTGCGCCATTTCTCTTTAGGCCAGTCAATGTGCTCTTTGGCAAATTGTAACCTCTTCAGCACGTCTTTTTTCAACAGTGGGACTTTGCGGGGGCTTCTTGCAGATAGCTTGGCTTCACATAGGCGTCTTCTAATTGGAACAGTCCTCACAGGGAACTTTAGACCTTCTTTGATCTTCCTGGAGCTGATTGTTGGCTGAGTCCTTGTCATTTTGGCTATTCTTCTATCCATTCGAATGGCAGTTTTTCGCTTTCTTCCACGTCCTTCAGGTTTTGGTTGCCATTTTAAAGCATTTGCGATCATTTTAGCTGAGCGGCCGATCATTTTCTGCACTTCTTTATATGTTTTCCCCTCTCCAATCAACTTTTTAATCAAGGTACGCTGTTCCTCTGAACAATGTCTGGAACGACCCATTTTCCTCAGAATTTCAGAGAGAAATGCACTGTAACCAGCATGTACAACATTTGCTGCCTTCTTTCCTTAAATAAGGGCAATAATTGCCACCTGTTTTTCAATATAAATAAATATAATTTCTACCAAAAACAGTGATTGATCAGGTTAGTGATGTCTGACTGCTATTATTTTGAACACAACTGTATAGGTACTATTAGATGACATAGCAAAATGAATAGTAAAGGTCACTTTAAATGGCTATTTGTTTTTCTTCATTTGTTGTAACCTTTGAATTTTGATGCAAGTTTATTTCTTACCACTTTACCTGGATGCATAATGTACTGGGTACCAGAAAAAAAAATCTTTTTGAAGCCTGAAAAAGATATGAAGGATGATTATCTTCAAAGTGTGGAGAAATGTCGTCCCTTCTATGTTCAGAAAGGGCAGAAGACTCTGTTTACCTACAGTACAAATTCTAGCTACCCCCAGCAGAGCAGACAATGACCTCTTTAGTGGTGTTCTGTTGCCTTTTGATCTGTTAACATATTGGAAAATATTTAAAGGTAAGCCATCTGCTAACAGCGAAATGCCAATAGGTGACATCATGGTCTGTTGGGCAGTTGTGCCAATCTAGAATACAATAGATTTTAACAATTTTACTTTAAATCAGCTAATGAGAAGAAGACACTTTTTATTAGGCCAAAGTTATAAACTGAAAAAAAAAAATATGAGTTTGTTATTTTTTTATATTTTTTACATTGTCCCAAATTTCACTAAACTGTGGATTGCATATAAGGGCACTTTTCTTTGCACAAGACATGTTTGCCTGTGATTGTAGGACAGGCTTATGTAAAAAAAAAAATACATATATGTATTTTCTCCTCCTCCTCAACTGACATGGCCTGTCAATGTCATGGTCTCCCTTGCCTCCGGACCACAAGACTAAAATATTTAAGGGTTAATTTACTAAAACTGGAGCATACAAAATCTGGTGCAGGTATGCATGGTAGCCAATCAGCTTCCAACTTCAGCTTTTTCAATTAAGCTTTGACAAAAATACCTGGAAGCTGATTGGTTTCTATGCACAGCTACACCAGATTTTGCATTACCCAGTTTCAGTAAACCCCTTACCCCTTAGTATTTTATACTGGCCAATTCTATAGCTACAGATTTTCTATTCTATTTAATGGGACTATGTCAGGTTTAATATTCAATTTCAGCTTTACCTGAACATGCCTATATAATGCTAGTAGTAAGGTAGAACTACTGTATATAGAAACTCTGACTGGTAATAAAAAACATAGCTTTTTTTTATCAGCCAGAAAAACGTGGTAGCAGGGGCGGACTGACAACTCATGGGGCCCCCCGGGCAATAAGGGATCATGGGGCCCCTGTGTCCTTGCCCAAACTCCAAAAAGCCTATGAAAAAGATACCAGGGGCATCTCATGGGGCCCCGTACTGGCCCCGGGCCCTCGGGCAGTGCCCGAGTTTCCAAATGGTCAGTCCGCCCCTGCTTGGTAGAAATGTAGTCTGCTAAAATGAGCTCCAAAGATGAATCAAAATTCAGCTGGTTCAATGGGGACTGGTTGAATTGCGATCCATGTAGAGCCATTCCTACTTGACAGAAGTCAATTTAATGAAGACTCATTAGATTGACTCACATATTGTTGGCTGATGCAAGTTGGCTAATCTGAGAATTAAACTTGGGCACAACAAACATTAAAGGTGTTACCAAAGATTGCTCATAAGCAAATCCCCAACTTGAACCTCTGCCACCTGTTCATAGATTCCACTCTCAAAAGCTTTTCTGCAGCCTGCTAGTCCTTATCCTTGTCTTCCTCACTAGGTCGTCTCACCCCTCTGCCATAAACTGGGACTTTAAATTAGAATTATCTTTGACTTTTCTAAAAAAAAAAAACCATCAATCCTACACAAGTTCTATCCTTACCTTTCCAACAGATGCTGGTGATGCACCAAACACATTTCTGTACATTTGGTGACAATGCACTCTGCCCTCTCTTTACAAGACGAAGATACACAACATTATTGTCCTATCTTCAGTAATAAATCTGTCTTTGAACTTTGCAAGCTGTCACACTTGGCTGTCCGAGAATACAGACACACAGGCTTGGATACCTGTCGATTTTGCTGAAGGAAACAGCCTGAATTGTGACTAGTGGGCTGTAGAAACTGATCAAGGTTCCAATCCTTCACAATTCCATCCAAAACAGCAAGAATTAAAAACTTTTGATGGGGGAGTGGCTTTACTTTACTTTTCCCCCAAAGCAGCATTTTGTTTTTGGCTCGGTAGCCCCTTTAACAGTATTCGGGTGATTTCCCGCATAGTTTGGCATTTTCTCATGCAGTAATAAGTCTGACAGGCACTAAGGAAGCTGCTTAATTTATAATGTGGCACAGCAATGGCTTTCATTCTTGATCGCTGATGCATAGTCTGATGTTTCAGTCTGAATATATTTTAAAAAACAATGCTCGCAGCTAACGGCTCCTGTGCTCTGGGCGGCTTCTTGTTCATTGAAACCCAACAGTGTGTTGGCTATGACTGCTGCCTGGAACCTCTGCTCATGATATCTTTGTTATTTCTTCTTATCTCTTCAGAAAGAAAAACAGGATAGTTATACTGGAATGCATAGAGATCCCTCTGACTGTGGAACGACTCACATGGCTGTCTGCAGCTGACACACCGCTTTGTCTAATAAAGGTATATGCTGGCGTGTTTTCAGTGATCACATCTTTTTAACTATCAATATAATATTTACCTGACTTTTTATATGATTTTCACTTTACTGAATGTATGCTATTTTCACAATTCTATGACATTTGTAGATTCCTCCTCTAGTGGTGTACAAATCTGAGATAAAACATCCCAGCCATATACAGTGCTACAGCCAAACAGAAGAGACAAGTACAAACAAAATAAAACAAAGGGTGCAAAAGCCTAGTGCATTACCCACAGAGTTATATTACTGGAGATAAAGAGAAAATATTCACAAAAGCCAAAATAGTAAGAGAGTTGTACGTAATCCAAGGAATCAAAGGGTCTGTCATGTGGTGCAACTCCTCTGGTTGAAATGGATGTCATAAAACCAGCTGATGCTTTGTGGGGATGTCCCCCTTCATCAGAGCAAATCTAGTTTGAACTCCCCATCCTTTCCGTAATATAGAGAAACTTGTGTCTAATCCCTCCCACTTAGGGAAGGGGGGAGATGGGAGGGGTCAAAAAGACATATGCCCACCTCAAAGTGCAACACCTGATAGCTTTCCTAAAATAAAATGACAAAATAACAATGTTACAATATTCACATAAAATGCAAGTGCACACATTCTCTAATTCCAATAAGTGTAGTAGTAACTTATATTTCTTACCTAGTGTCCTATATGCAAGGATTATGGCCCCATCACAAAGATCATTATGTTGTTCAAGTTAAGAATACGAATTAATCAGCTTGCTCTTTGATGCACTTAGTGTATGCAAAGGAGGAGATGTGACAGATAGACATGAGATTAACCCAGCCTTGAGAGACAGCAGTGGTAATTAACCTCACACCTCTCTACTGGGTCAAGAAATAGAGCTTGGTCATTTCCCGACCCCAAGCCTTTGATCAGACAGCAAAGAGGCAGCATCATGCTCATGAGGTCATCTCTCTGCTCTCTCCAGGTAGCCTTGTATTTCAAGGTTGCAGACAAGGCAGGTCACCCAGGGTTTCATAGTTAAGTTTGCATGCCTAGTGATAGGCTGCAAATTCTCTGATCACTACTTTCTCCCTCTCTCATTAGGAATAGGAAAGATTCTTTGTTGGTGAAAACAATTGTGTTCAATGTTGTACACAAATTGTGTCTATCCCTTAGCGCTACTAAACTGCAAGACAGAGTGAGGAGAAAACTCCTAAAGAGAAGATATTCTATAATTGTCTGTCCCGATCATTTCCCTGAGATGGTGAAGTGTAGGTAATGTCCATAGTTTTTAGTGTAGCACCCTCCTAGATAGTCCAATTGTTAGACAGAGGCTGAGTAGCAGCCTATGGTAATAGTCAGGAGGTCAAACTTAGGTCAGAGCTGAAAGGCTCTGCAGACCAGATCTCTGGAACTTCCCCTTGCTCTAACATTTTGGAGAAAATTCTAGAAGCAGTGGGAGGGGGTGAGGAGTAGCTGGTCTGCACTCTCAGGGGCTCCTGGCCAATCCCCAAGCTGGAGTCTTGGCATGGGGTCAGGACAGCCCTTAAGAGTAAGAGAGCCTGCTCAGCAGCGGGAGAGTTTGGGTGGAAGATGGAGAGTTGAGAGGCTGGAGAGCAGGAGCCTGGGAGGGGGCCCAAGATGGGAAGGGGCTCACCTACAGGCAGTGGAATTGGAAAGGAGGAAAGTTCACCGACCCACCAGCTCACAGACAGAGAATTTCTGTTGTAAAGAGACTTGTACATAGTTCCAGGAAGTTTTTCCTCAGTTGCCATTTCCCTTGGGCATCCAATACACCCTTTACCCCATCCAAGTTCTAATTTATCTAATAAAATCCAAGAAACAAGCTCAAGTACTGGTTACTGTCTCCTGGATACAAGTCTGATAGGTTAGTACCCTTTGGTAGGTACACTTCTTCCGCCAGCTTCCGTTCAACCTGTAATGAGTGCGAGCGCTCAGGGATAAGACATCAGACACATGTGGTCTCTCAGTCTATATTCAACTGAATTCAGGTCAGGACAGCTTATATACATTTAAGAAAGGGGATGAGACATTAGTTCTCTGGACCAATAGAAAATATACACATGATATTCAAGGAACATTAAACAAACAATAGACATATACATAATAGGAAACAGTCCTCCACGATAATGGCAAGAAACAGGAACACAATCTCAGGAATAGCTCTGTGCACCATCCAGTGCAACCATTAAAAAAAAAAAGTTATAATCCTACACCCACAGTTTATCTAGAGGAAGGCAAAAAACCCAGCAAAGCATAATCCAATTTGCTCCTGCAGGGGAATAAATTCCTTCCTGATCCCCCAAGAGGCAATCAGATATTCCCTGGATCAACTTTACCTATAAATGTTAGTATTCAGTTATATTCTGTGTATCCAAGAAATAATCCAGGACTTTTTTAAAGCAATCCATTGAGCTGGCCAGAACCAACTCTTGAGGGAGTCTAGTCCACATTTTCACAGCTCTTACTGTGAAGAAACCTTTCCGTGTTTGGAGATTAAATTTATTTTCCTCCAGATTCAAAGAGTGCCCCCTTGTCCTCTGTGATGACCTCAAGGTGAATAAGTGTACACCGAGTTCACTATATGAACCACTGATGTATTTATACATGGAGATCATATCCCCCCTTATGTATTATACATGGAGATCATATTATTATTATTATACAGTATTTATAAAGCGCAGATAGTTCGCTCAGCGCTGTACATTACAAAGGGGGACAGAACATGTGACAGAACAATAACAATACAATGCAAAACATGAGGGGATTGAGGGCCCTGCTCTTTCGAGTATCCCCCCTTATGTATTATACATGGTGAGCATATCCCTCCTTATGTATTATACATGGAGATCATATCCCCCCCTTATGTATTATACATGGTGATCATATCCCCCTTATGTATTATACATGGTGAGCATATCCCCCCTTATGTATTATACATGGTGAGCATATCCCCCCTTATGTATTATACATGGAGATCATATCCCCCCTTATGTATTATACATGGAGATCATATCCCCCCTTCTGTATTATACATGGTGATCATATCCCCCCTTCTGTATTATACATGGTGATCATATCCCCCCTTCTGTATTATACATGGAGATCATATCCCCCCTTCTGTATTATACATGGAGATCATATCCCCCCTTCTGTATTATACATGGAGATCATATCCCCCCTTATGTATTATACATGGAGATCATATCCCCCCTTATGTATTATACATGGTGATCATATCCCCCTTTTGTATTATACATGGTGATCATATCCCCCCTTATGTATTATACATGGTGATCATATCCCTCCTAATCTTCTCAAGAGAGAATAAATTCAGTTCCTCTAATCTTTCCTCATAGCTGAGCTCCTCCATGCCTCTTATCAGTTTGGTTGCCCTTCTCTGTAGTTTCTCCAGTTCCTCAATGTTCTTTTTGTGAATTGGTGCCCAAAACTGAACTGCATATTCCAGATGAGGTCTTACTAATGATTTGTACCAGGGGAAATGATATCTCTCTCTCTGGGGTCTATACCTCTTTTAATATAAGAGGATTTTGCTCGCTTTAGAAACCGCAGCTTGGCATTGCATCCATTATTAAGCTTGTGATCTACCAGAACTCCCAGATCCTTCTCCACCATTGATTCCCCAGTTGTACCCCCCCAGTATGTATGATGCATGCATATTCTTACCCCCAAGTGCTGAACCTTACATTTATCAGCTTTAAACCTCATTTGCCACATAGTTGCCCAATTAAAAAGTGCATTGAGGTTGGCTTGTCAGTTGGAGACATCCTGTAAGGACGTTATTCCACGGCACAGCTTGGTGTCATCTGCAAAGACTGAAATGGGATTTTTAATCTCAGACCCTATATCGTTCATAAATATATTAAAAAGTAAGGGTCCCAACACTGAACCTTGGGGTACACCACTGACAACCCTAGACCATTCAGAGTATGAATCATTAACCACTACTCTTTGAATATGATATTTTAGCCACTTTTCTATCCATTTACATACAAATGTTTCTAAGCCTGTAGACTTTACCTTACACATTAGCCGTGTGTGGGGAACTGTGTCAAACGCTTTTGCAAAATCCAAGTATACCACGTCCACCACCACCCCTCTGTCCAAGTATACCACGTCTACCACCACCGCCACCCCTCTGTCCAAGTATACCACGTCCACTGCCACCCCTCTGTCCAAGGTTTTGCTCACCTCCTCATAAAAAGAAATTAGATTTGTTTGACAACTTCTATATTTCATGAATCCATGCTGTCTGTGGCTTAAAATATTTTTTTCCAGCAGAATTCATCTATGTGGTCTATGAAACTCTCCAATATCTTCCCAACTATAGAAGTTAAACTAACAGGTCTATAATTACTTGGTAAAGATTTTGACCCCATTTTAAATATAGGCACCACATTGGCCTTACGCCAAACCAGTGGTACTATGCCAGTCATTAAAGAGTCCCTAAAAATTAGAAACAATGGCTTTGAAATGACAGAGCTCAATTCTTTAAGGACCCGTGGGTGTATGCCATTCAGTCCAGGTGCTTTATTCACCTTTATTTTGTCAAAATATTTTTGGATCATATTTTTTGGGGTTGGTCCTGCTATCTTTTGCAATCTGCAGTTTATTTTCAATTTTTGCGGCCTTCATTTCCTTTTTGCATATTCTGTTATATTCTTTGTAATGTTTAAACGATGATAGCATTTCTTCATTTTTATATTTACTAAAAGCTCTTTTCTTATTATCTATAGCTTTTTTAACTTTGGCCGTAAGCCACATAGGTTTGATTTTTACCCTTTTAAATTTGTTGCCCATGGGAATATTTTTTGCAGTGTGTTCACATACAGTCCTTTTGAAGAACTCCCATATCTGTGTTGTGTTCATTGATGCCAATATTCCCTCCTAGTCTAAGGCTTGGAGAGCAGCTCTCAGCCTTGGAAAATTAGCTCTCTTAAAGTTGAGCATTTCTATTTTTCCCCGTATGTGCTTGCCGTTTACAGATAACAATAAATGAAATCATGTTATGGTCACTGTTACCCAGATATTCTTTTATATGGACATTCGTAATAAGCTCTGCATGGTTTGAGACTACCAGGTTCAGCAGAGCATCATTCCTAGTTGGGGCCTCTATGAACTATACCATAAAATTTTCCTGTAGTAGGTTTAAAAATGTTTGCCCTTTAACTGTTCCTGCAGTATCATTTATCATTGCTCCAGTCAATTTCCAGGTAGTTAAAATCCCTCATTATTATCACTGCCCCAGCCCTTGCAGTCCTTTCGATTTGTGCAAGGAGCTGGAGTCTCCACCTCCTCATTAACACTGGGAGGCCTATAACAAACTCCAATGATTACCTTTGTAGTACACACCCCCGTGTGCAGTTCTACCCATGTTTCAGCCTCATCACACTCTCCAATTAGGTCCTATGAGAAGCATTCTCATAGTTCAGATAACAATAGGAAGAAACTTCCTACATCCTCAACAGCGATATGTCTATACCACAAAAAAAAGACATTTTAGAAAAACATTTCAGTATATTAGTTAAAGCATAACTCCAACAATTCCTTCCATTTTTCACAAAGTGACAACTATAAATTTTCATTTATATTGTAAAGCGCTGAGCAAAGTGTTGACGCTATATAAATCCTGTGAATGCTAATAACAGGTACTAATAAGCCATACTCGCAAGAAAACTGCCAGTAAGAGAAAGGAAGCACCTCCAAGATGTCTGGTGACTGAGAATCAACATCTTGACCCGTGTCTTCTGCTTCTTCTGATTCGTCTGCTTCAGAGACTTGTGCACCTGCTTCACTTTCTTGTTTGTCTTGTATCCTAAGATCCTCTGGGACTTTCTTTACCTTTGAAGCATGGATCCAGGCTTGAGATTCAGCTGTTAAGATTGTGGTTCTTGTTACAGCAGTCAACACAGTTGGCTCCCCATACGGTGGATCTGTAACCTTGTGTTTGTGGAGTGCTTTAACCACTACTCGGTCTCCCGATTTAAACCGATGTGTCGGTTCCTGTGAAGGAATAGGAAAAGAAAGAGACACATCCTGTAGAGGTCATTCATAGATTCACAACATATTCGTCCTGAATCAGCTCCAAATCACCTGGCATTAATACTATTGGATCTCTTGCCCAAGGTGTGGGAAAGGGTCTTCCCATCAAAATTTCAAAAGTAAACATTTTAGTAGTTTTATTAGGAGTCATCCTTATTTCCGCCCGTACTGCTAGCAAGTATGCATCCCACCTAACATAAGTGCCTCCTGTGGCTTTTCGCAGTTCTTTATTTGTACGGTTCATTCTTTCCAGCACCCCTGAACGAGAATGGTATGGAATATAAAACTTCCATTTAATCACCATTAATTTAGCAATATGTTGTAAAACTGAATGCGGGACCTTTTTCTGAGTCAATAGTTAATGGGCAACCCCACCTTGGGATTATTTCCTTACACAAAATTTTGGCTACTGTAAATGCATCCTCTGAGTTTCAAAAACTTCTGGCCACTTACTAAATTTGTCTACTATAACTAGCAGATGCTTCGTTCTATTCCTGCTACCTTTAGGCATGTGTGTAAAATCATTTTGCAATTCTCTAAATGCACCTTGGGGTGGTGGCAAATAATCATATTTCCCATGTTGAGCACCCTGTGTATTGTTCCCAATACATGTTATGCATCTACTCAACTGATCCTGGACCCTGTGCTTGATATTTTTTATCCAAAACGTTTTCCTCAATTTCCGTATTGTTAAATGTTGTCCTCTGTGACCTATACCATGAAATTGCTCTATAATGATAGGCACACTATGCTGAGGTATGCCTATGACCCCCTCTTTTGTCATAAGACCATTTTGGTCTAAGGAAAAACCTCTTTTTTTCCAATATTCTGCATCTTCCTAAGTGAATTGTGGGTGGCTCTAGAAGGACAAAGGTAGGTTTTATTGGGGCAAGGGATCTTACATGGGCAACAAAAGCAACTTCTTTAGGGGGTTTGTCAGCCAAAGTGTTGCCTAGGGCAACAGGGTCTTTAGAATTAGTATGTGCCTTACATTTTTTCTCTGCAACAAATCATCTACGGGATTTTGTATGGCCTCCAACAAATCATTCACAAATGAAGCATGTGAAATTTCCTTACCATCAGCTGCTAGAAACCGTCTTCTTTGCTATATTTTGGCAAAGTCATGTACCACAATGGGGAATGGCTTTGGCTTCCCACACAATATCTGGGAGTTATACTACAGCATACCCAGTTAAGTATGTGTTGTCATTTGGTCTAGTACATAAGCCATCTACAAAAATGTTTATACTATCTGGTTGGGGATCCTTCATCATGTCTGCTCTGAGTGTAGTATCCTCATAAACAACCTGTCAGGAATGGACTCGCCAATGGTGGTGGGACTCATCTGCCGTGTGGGCTGCAGTACCAGGGCTGGCCAGCGGGTGCTCTCAGCAACCAGAAGCTCACTCCTGCAGTCAGCCATCACCTGAGGCTGATTGCAGGAGGTGTATTTAAGGAATGGCCAGACCTGCAGTCAGTGCCTTGGTGTATGTTTCCCATGAGCCCCTGTACCTGCATCCTGTCTGCTTCCTGCCTGATTCCTGATTCTGCTTTGATCCTGGCTCTGAATGAACTCCGCCTGTTCTGACCCCGGCTATTCCTGACCACTCTCCAGCCTGCTCCTTTGGTACCTTGTCTGCCTGATTGTTCCTGACCCGGCCCGTCTGACTACGCTCTGCCTGCTCCTTTGTGTCTTGTCTGCCCGATGGTTCCTGACCCGGCCTGCCTGACCACTCCACCTCACAAGCCCTGACTGCTCTTGCCTGTGTACATTCCATTATCAGTTGGAGGTTTGGTTTTGTTATATTGTGCGTGTTATATTTGTTTATAACCTTTAATAAATTATATTGTTACACCATACTTGAGCCTGCGTTTCCCTGTGTCAGTTCATGCATCTCTGGTCATACCCGGAGCCCTGACATAACCTGTACACAGTAATATTCTTCTGGTGGGGAATCTTATTCACCCTCAACACCTAGCATTAAGAATGGCAATAAGCGCTGAAGTTGGGGAAGCATATTTAATAGACAAGTTACTGGTCAAAGTCAAAATAACTTCGTAACCAGATGCTCATTGGGCTATCATATATTGAGTAGTCACATTTTTAATACATGTAGTATATGTTAAGTAATATGTAAGATGGTTTCATGTCCCAGTGTACTGACATAGATGCTTCCACCCCCAAAACGCAAACAGCAGGTGCTCGTAGATATGCCAGCATGCCTTGTACCAGTAAAAGGACTACTCTGGAAAAATAGGCTACGGGTCTCATAACCCCCTCATGTTCTTGGGCAACCACCCCTGCCATGGTTGTACAATTATCTCGAGCATACACATGAAAAGGTGGCATATACCAAGGTAACTCCAGAGCAGGAGAGGAAACTAAAGAGGACTTCAAGGTTTTAAAGGCATCTGTCAGCTCTGGGGACCTGTCAAGGTCCTACCTTTTCCCAGAGGTTATGTTACTCCATGTGCTGGCATCCATCTTGGATTTCTGCTGAGCATGGTGGGAATCTTTTATGCCTTCAGGTCTCTGAGGTCCATCCCCCAGAGGGGTGTGGCTGAGTACATATAAGCCTGTGATCCGCACATGCTCTTTGCACTTGTGTCTTGGTCTTGCTACAGCTCTGTGTATACGCTCGTGACTCTTCTGGTATTTGACTCGGCTTGTGACTAGACCATTCTCTGTGTTTTCCTTCGATCTGACCTTCCGTTGCTGAACCCGGCCCGTGACCTGTTATTCTCTGTCTACTGTTCTGTACCGTTTTGTCCTGTTGTTGTCGACCCGGCTTGCCTGACTACGTTATTGTCATTCTCACCAGCTACACGCCATTGGCGGCGGCCATTACCGCAGCCGGGGTGTCTCGGGGGCCGCGACCTGGTTCCTGGCTGCGTCAAGTCCATCCCCACCATCAGGGGCCCTGGTGAAGGGCAGCCTGGGACTTAGACTCCGCGCCCTGAGGGACTTCGGTCTGTTGGTGGTGGTTGTCGTCAGCCAGTGCGTTACCCTGCCACTAGGCCTACCTGTCCGTTCCTCAGCCCTGCCCTGACAGGACCACTCAGTTTGGTCGTGTGCCTTGACCTTAGTTGCTGCTCTGAGTATGTGATCATAGTAAGAACAGTCAGGTATCCATTGCTTGCAGTAGTTTATCATACCATGAAAGGATAGCTTGTCTTTCTTAGTAGCTGGGAGTGGCAGACCCAGAATGGGTTGGATCCTGGACTGACTTACTTTGCGTGTGCCTTTTGTTAATCTGAAACCCATATACTGAACAGATTCCTGGCAATATAAGTTTACCAGCTGCTAGGAAGCAATAAGGTGATTCCATGTGTATGCCACCATTAGGGTCTACCTGGTCGCTAATAAGTCCCTTCCAAATAAATGTACAGGGCAGTCTGGAATAATTTTTAATGACTGTTTTAAAATGTTACCTTTATTATAAGGGTTGTTTACCTCAAGGGGTGGGGTCTCCCAGGTACAAGTGAGTACCCCATTTATTCCCACAGAAGGTTCACACTCTGACAGGTACCCTTCATTTGATTCTGATCATATGGTGGACTGGGTTGCTCCCATGTCAATTATAAAATAGAAAATTATATCGTCTACCGTTAACCCCTTACAAGTCAGTGCCCAGCAGTGACACCAGTCAGTGCCGCCCAGCAGTGCCATCATTTAGTGCTGCCCATCAGTGCCGCCCATCAGTGCCACCCATCAGTGCTGCCTAACAGTGCCCATCCATGCAGCCCATCCATGCAGACTCATCAATGCACATCAGTGAATGAGAAAAATTACCTGTTTGCAAAATTTTATAATAGAAACAAAGAAAAATGTTTTTTTAATGTTTTGTTCCTTTTTTGTTTATAGCGCAAAAAATAAAATCCCCAGTGGCAATTAAATACCACCAAAAGAAAGCTCTATTTATGTGAAAACAATTATAAAATTTTCATATGGGTACAGTGTTGCATGATCGCGCAATTGTCATTCAAAATATGACAGCGCTGAAAGCTGAAAATTGGCCTGGGCAGGAAGGGGGTATAAGTGCCTGGTAGGCAAATGGTTAAAGGTATTGTTGGCTGATCAAAATATTGAGAGGATATCAGAGAGCATGAGGGGGACTACCTTCCTGGCAACCCTATTGTGGTTTTCCCTGCCATTGTAATGGGTATTTAATAGTAGGCTGCTCATTATTACCCTGGAATTGCTGTCTTTGTTGAGGGTAGTTTCCAGGATTATATCCTGAAGTACCAACCTTGGACTGTGGGCATTGGTTCCTACAGTGTCCTAATTTTCCACAATTCCACAAATCTCCTGCACCTCTCTCCTCTTCTATTTCCTCTGTATCCTCAGTAGAGGATGTTACTGTACCTACTTGGTCTCCCCCACTTTATTCATCCCTCTAGGCTATCTACCCAAGGATTTACATAATAATCCCACGAGGACGTCCGTGCAATATACTCTTTACATGTTAAATTTTCAGGATTTGGTTTTGGAGTTGAGTCTAGTGTCTTACCAAGTTTACAAAACAATTTTCTCTCTAAGAACCTTTCTAGGAGGCTTAGGCTGGCCGTACACTATAAAATTTTCTGTCCAATTTCTGCCCAATTTCCTTTGGATTTACCTTCAACTGTATAGTGCCAGGGCCTGCCTGATTGGATATAACTGAAAGTGCTGTTTGGGTTTGACTTCCTATTATATGGTTTTTGGTAAATCTAAAGAAAAAAACTCAAGAAAATTGTATAATGTATAGCCAGCCTTAGGCGGGTCTGGGAGCTTCCCCTTACTTTGGGAATTTCCCATCCTGTAGATGCAAAAGAGCGATTATGCAAGCAGTTCCTAGTATTGTGATAATTACTCACTATTCTCTGTGTTGGAGCGGCTGTACAACACTCATGTAGAGCCTCAGACAATTCCTCTCAGCAACACAGGAGCTTTATAGCTGAAAGTGAGCAAAAGTCAGAATACCTCTTACAGCTCCTTCTCTCTGCCACTTGCTTTCACCAGCTCTGAGTCAATGGAGTTAACCTCGTCAGAGGGGTGGGGCGTCTTGCAAGATCAAGAGCAGAAAAATTCTAACAGCAGCACAATAAGCAATCTAATAACAGCATAGCTAGCATAGGTGGGACCTCGGTGAGTAGCAGAAACATGGCAGGTCAAGCCAGAAGGGCAGCAGCTCTCTAGCTTGGGATCTCCTCCACTAGGAAAAGAACACATCTGTTCCAGGCCTCAGGTTATTTATGCTCCCTCCCATCCACCATCTAGGCATCATCTGTCAGGAATTGGCTAGGATTGGATAAATATTCAGCTGCTGATCTGACTCTCCCAGCCCGCTATCTTCCAGAACCCTCCAGACAGACAGGGTGAAGCAGTCAACCCTGCAGCCAGTGAAACACGGAACAGAACAAAATAATCACATGTAGCTCAACTAATTACCATGAGCCAGTAAGTATCCAAGGGGGTGCTACAGAAAAAAGAAAAACTTTTTTTAAAATTTAGTCATCTTTTTACTGTTTTCCAAGCTCAAAAAATGATAGTGCAGACAGTAAAGTGCAACTGAGAGCAAGAGAAATATTTTGGAGTTGAACTCCAGGCAAACATCTAAATACATAGTTGATATACAAAGAAATATTTTTCATTAAACAACACCTGTGCTTTCAGAACTTCTTTAATGTTTAACATGTTTTTACCCTATAACATGCTTTTATGATATAACAGGTTTGCTGTCATCAAATCAAAATCTCTGTGAATCCCCAAAGAAAAGTAAATCTTTCACCCTTGAAAGTGCAAATATCATAAACCTTTTCTACAATCCTTCCCCAAAACTCAAATCCTACCCCACATTCCCAATATATCCAAAAATGTCCACAATGCAAAGTCCAAAATGTGGACAATTTTGGACTTTGCATTGTGGACATTTTTGGATATATTGGGAATGTGGGGTAGCATTTGAGTTTTGGAGAAGGATTGTAGAAAAGGTTTATGATATGAGGTTTGCTTTCATGTTGCACCTTCAACTGACAGTTTTATTTCTTCGCCTAGGAACTGTCTAGGCGAACTCAGAGTTCAGCCATAGATCAGGCATGTATCAAGAGACAAAAACTCATTGTAACCTCATCAACGAGACTTTTACACTACAGGAAAACGAGCTTGGAGGCCACTATAACCACTTTGTGAAGATTATATATTTTATGTTTACTTGTATTATATGTATTATATTGTAGTTATATTTTAATTTATATTTTAATCTTCTTTTTGAATTTACTGCTCATCCACAGCTGGGACATAGTGGAGTCTTGTGACCGGGGCTGTACTTTTGCAGGCTGGTCGAACAAACAATTCATATCATTTGTAGCAGCACAGTGGAGCGAGTGTCCGTGACCTGGGTTTGAACCGCAGCGGAACAGTTTTTATCACAAAATCTTAGATAATTATGCAGAGCTCATTAAACAGGCATCCAACTGTATTCCAAAATCTTACCCTTTGTTCCTCAGTCTCATAATCAAGATTTAAAATTTAACCCAGAGAAAGCTTGAACTTCAGTGCAGTAACATTTATTGTACTTAGATATATTGTGTATATTATACTGTGTATATATGTATTTAAATGTCTGTATGTTCTATAAAAGGAAAAGCATGATATATGTTTCTTCCCAGGGTTTCAAGCCCAAGGTTTTATATTTTCCTAATAGTTTGTTTTTAAATATTTAAAGTGTATGCAAGCCCCCAAAAATTGGGTTTTTTTTAATTGCCATCTTTGCGCAGAGATTTGTCCTCATTGTTGGACCTGGTGACCATTGTCACCAGAAAAAAAGTGATAGAAAATACAAAATTTTAAGTTGTCACAGGAACATGAGTTGAAGGAACACTTTGCATTACAAGTCTCCCTCATGCCAAAAAAGGTGCAACTGCATGGTAAAACGTTAAAAAGGATCTTCAGTGGCCCACTAATACTGTAGCTGATGACTTTTAATATAAGGACATTTACAAGTCCAGGGATCCAGCACAATCCCTGACTAGGCCGGTCTTTGATGGTTTTTTGGGTCCCTGTCATGTTTACTAAGGGAAGTCAGCTGTGAGTCCTATCAACCTCACAGCCAGCTTCCTATTATGAAAGTCCGAGCTGTCTTGCACTTTGTGAATGTTCCTGCAGCTTTCTGGGTGGAGGTGGAGAGGGGGCGGAAACTTCTCCTTTTGGATGAAATTGCGCATTTAATAAAATATACTAATTTTCCCTCAGCTTCCATTTGGTAATGTCATGCTCACTCTGATGAGACCCTGAGGAATGCTGAGTACCCCAAAACTTGAAAGATGAGGTTATAGAACAGTCCAAGAGAGTCTTCATGCAAGATTTGGAATACTCAGTATTCCCAAAGATCTTATCGGGAAATAGGTGTCTAGGTGCCATCAGCATTAAGAGTACTTTAGAGTGAAGTTCCACTTTAATTCTGGGTAACAAAATAATCAACATAGCAAATATTATTCATAGGTCACTTTGCTGCACTTTTTACTTGGTTTTAAAATTTTAACTGTGCCTAACTGAAATTGTTCAGATTGTGCTTCTTCACATTTGAGAATTTTGGAGGTTGAAATGGAGGTGAATTCACCTGCTCTTAGTGAAAATTGCAAAGATGAGAAGAATAGGGAGGAAAAGAGAAATAAGATTTGCAAAGAATAGAATGCCTGCAATTATCTATAAGTATCTTTTTGTAGATTGCCATTATTAAATATTTTTCAATGGTGTCGTTGCAATTTTTATGATTACGTGTGAAAGTTGCTCTTCAATAGTTACAGTAAAACACAGTGTATACTTCCAAGTCATGCACAGGCTTAAAGCTGAACTAAACTCTTAATCATTATTAACTATTTTTAATCCTTATGCTGCTAGAATTAGTAAATAAATAGGAAGGTACACTACAGTGTATATTGCCGAAAGCATTTGGACGCCTGCTTTACACACACATGAACTTTAATGGCATCCCAGTCTTAGTCCGTAGGGTTCAATATTGAGTTTTCCCACCCTTTGCAGATATAACAGCTTTGACTCTTCTGGGAAGGCTGTCCACAAGGTTTAAGAGGGTGTCTATGGGAATGTTTGACCATTCTTCCAGAATTGCATTTGCGAGGTCAGGACTCTGTGCAGGCCAGTCAAGTTCCTCCACCCCAAACTCGCTCATCCATGTCTTTATGAACCTTGCTTTGTGCACTGGTGCGCAGTCATGTTGGAACAGGAAGGGGCCATCCCCAAACTGTTCTCACAAAGTTGGGAGCATGAAATTGTCCAAAATGTCTTGGTATGCTGACGCCTTAAGAGCTCCCTTCACTGGAACTAAGGGGCCAAACCCAACCCCTGAAACACAACCCCATACCATAATCTCCCCTCCACCAAGCTTTACACAATGCAATCCGGCAAATACCGTTCTCCTGGCAATCGCCAACCCAGACATGTCCATCAAATTGCCAGACAGAGAAGTGTGGTTCATCACTCCAGAGAACGTCTCCACTGCTCTAGAGTCTAGTGATGGCGTGCTTTACACCACAGCATCCGACGCTTTGCATTGCAGTTGGTGATTGAAGGTTTGGATGCAGCTGCTCGGCCATGGAAACCCATTCCATGAAGCTCTCTACGCACTATTATTGTGCTAATCTGAAGGCGTGCTATTGTGCTATTGCTATTGTGCTAATCTGTGCTGACTCCGCTCTGTCATTTTACGTGGCCTACCGTTTCAGTAGTTGCCTGTGGAATATTTATTAGCAAAGGAATTTAATGGATGGACTTATTGCACAGGTGGCAACCTATCATGGTACCATGCTTGAATTCACTGAGCTCCTGAGAGCAACCCATTCTTTCACAAATGTTTGTAGAAGCAGTCTGCATGCCTAGGTGCTTGATTTTATACACCTGTGGCCATGGAGGTGATTGGAATACCTGAATCCAGTGATTTGGGGTGGTGTCCCAATACTTTTGGCACTATAGTGTATATTATATTTGCTTGTTTTAATTGTTTTTCTTCAGTTGCTTCCTGGTTTCTGGCCCAAGCCAAAATGATGTCATGCATTCCAGGAGTCTTCATTGGCTTTTTTTGAAATTTCATCTGGAAGGGCTTTCTCGGCTAAGCATACCCTCCTGCCAACATGCCTGAGCTAAGGGCAGATAGTTTACAGGAAATAAATGCTACCTGAATCATCTGCCTTTACTCAAGATGGCCACAGCTAGATATCCCCTAAGGGGCATTTTTCGAAGCAGTTTTCCAACAAAATAAAGCATGGAGACATGGATGGATGGGCGAGTTTGCTTTGATTATTAAAAATTAAATTGTGTTTTGGTTTGCAACGCTCAGATACTGTTGAATTCTGCGTTAATGAAATATCTTTGGTAATAAATACTTCATTCTGAGTTTATTGTTTCACTGTGCTGCATTAAAATACCAATATTGTTGAAAGTGGAGATATAATGTAATTCACCACAAGGCGGTTAATAAATTCTTTTCTGCCCCTTTTCAGACCCCAACAAAATGTATACCATTTCCAAACAAGCAAATACGTTTAGGCTATGCTGGACTATAATTTTCACAGTAATAACCATATAATGAGTTCAACAAAAGGGGTGGAATCTGTACAAAAGGGTTTTATCATTCACTTATGTCCCAAGCATCATGATCATTAAATACAGCCTTGAATAGCCTCTTTATATGTCACATTACATTCTGGGTTATCTGTCAAAAATGACAGGGAGATAGAACGGATCAAGAAATAAGAGCTGGAGAAATCACAATCCATCAACAGTTGACAATTTAGGAAATACTTTTGGATGTGGGGATTTGTACAGTGAGTGAGCTGTCTTCAGGCTGGCGTAGGGCTAGTCACTACATGAGCAACATGTGGACTGCTTAAGGGGAATCAGAGCGGACAATGGGTTGTCACTCCACCACTGTCTCCATGACATGTTCACTTACGGCAGTCATTAAAATATAGCATATTCCAGACATACAGTCCCTGCCTGTCATGAATCACTCTTCACACTGATACTGTCTTACTTCACTTCCTACCTCTTTTAGAAGGTTCATACTTTGTTGTACATTTAAGAGTTCTATTTTTCCTCTTACAGCATTGTAGCTAAGCTTTGAGCCTCATTTTAAAATTATTACCCATGGTTCCCAACAATTTCCCTTTAAAAGAAACCATTCAGGTCAAAGTAAAAGGTTTCCAAAGAGTATAGAGGAACTCCAGCCACACCCCATATGGTGATCAGACCTTATTAACCCCAGCTGCTGGAAGATCAAAATGGATGGTGCCATTCCACAAGTATGAGTTATGGAATCTTGTCTGTAAGCCAAGGGGTTGATTAAACAAATTTTATTGTGTCACAATTGATATGCAATGTTTCAGGGGCACACAGGGTCCTTTCCTGAGGTAACTATGGGCTAGTCTAATAACACAACACTTCCTGTTGATACTTTCCTTTTCTGCTTTTCTCTGGTGTTCTGTTCACCTGTTGGAGGCGATGGAAATACCTGGTACATCCAGGTAAAAGGGAGCGCAAGACCTTCTCCCATTCCTCCTAGGATACAGTGCTCCATCCTTTGTGGCCAATTGCCAGGCCTGAACACTGTCACATGGGGAGGGAAGAAAATCATTAACCCTTCTGTAAGCTCCAACAATTTTATTTGCTGCATACTTATCCTGGGTCAGCAAGTCATATTACTGAAGTCTTTGGATGAGAGTAAATAGCTAGGAAACTAACATTTTCAGATGGAATTCAACAATGGCAATCCACATATTTCTTTAATGTCTTATGCACTTTGTAGTATACCTCTAAGGGTATCCTATATCCTTGGATTTCCCCAGTCAAGGGAGAGCACATGCACAATCACAGTTGAGAGGAGGCTTTGAGCATGAGAGGTCTCATTGAAAGCTGGGGGAGTATGGTACCATTGGCGATGCTTTGCCCCTGGGGTTGTCAAGCATGCCTCTTGCATGGAGTAGAAATTCTTTGGTCATCCCTGCACAATAAACAGCCAAGTAGAAAATATTCCTATGCAAATTTAATTCATGATGTTGCTTCTGTTGATTCTGTGCATACAGTTGCAAGAAAAAAGTATGTGAACCCCTTGGGATTACGTGGAGTTTTGCATGAATTGGGCATAAAATGTGCTCTGAACGTCATCTAAGTCACAACAATAGAAGAACACAGTCTGCTGAACATAATACTACACAAACATTAGATGTTGCCATGGTTTAATTGCACATAACATGTAAACAGTCACAGTGCAGGGAGGAAAAAGTATGTGAACCTTTGGACTTAATAACTGGTTGACCCTCCTTTGGCAGCAATAACCTCAACCAAACGTTTCCTGTAGTTGCAGATCAGACCTGCACAACAATCTGGAGTCATTTTGGACCACTCCTCTTCACAAAACTGTTTCAGTGTAGCAATATTCTTGGGATGTCTGGTGTGAATCGCTCTCTTAAGGTCATGCCACAGCATTTCAATCGGGTTGAGGTCAGGACTCTGACTGGGCCACTCCAGAAGGCGTATCGTGTGCTGTTGCAGCCATTGTTTTGTTGAATTACTTGTATGCTTTGGGTCATTGTCCTGTTGCATCACCCATCCTCTGCGGAGCTTCAGTTGGCGGACAGATGGTCGTACGTTTTCCTGCAAAATGTCTTGATAAACTCTGGAATTCATTTTCCCATCAATGACAACAATCCGTCCAGGCCCTGAGGCAGCAAAGCAGCCCCAAACCATGATACTCCCTCCGCCATGTTTCACAGTGGAGATGAGGTTTTGATGTTGGTGTGCTGTGCCTTTTTTTCTCCACACATAGTGTTGTGTGTTCTTCCCAAACAACTCAATCTTGGTTTCATCTGTCCACAGTATATTTTGCCAGTAGTGCTGTGGAACATCCAGGTGCTCTTTTGCAAACTTCAAACGTGCTGCAATATTCTTTTTGGACAGCAATGGCTTCCTCCGTGGTGTCCTCCCATGTACTCCATTCTTGTTTAATGATTTCCTTATTGTACCGTATTTTCCGGCGTATAAGACGACTTTTTAACCCCTGGAAATCTTCTACAAAGTCGGGGGTCGTCTTATACGCCGGGTGTTGTGCTGAAACCTTACCTGTACTTCCGAGCTGACGCTTCTGCGCATGTCTTCGGCAGCAGTAGACGATCGCTGATCACCATTCCTCGCAGAACTGCATGAGACGTCGGATGCAGCCGTTCAGTGCTTGATTGAGCTTGACTGAAACTGTGACATGTGCAGAAGCATCTTCTTGCCGCTACCCAATGTGTATCCCTTCTCTGCATATCACAGTTTCAGTCAAGCTCAATCGAGCACTGAACGGCTGCATCCGACGTCTCATGCAGTTCTGAGGAATGGTGATCAGCGATCGTCTACTGCTGCCGAAGACATGTGCAGAAGCGTCAGCTAGGCAGTACCTTGCAGTTCTTGACCCCTTTAGGAAATACGGTAATTAACATTAATTATTATATATTAATAACTGTGGCAGTTCTCAGATCATCTTGGAGACAGGGAGGGCTGGGCAGGCAGGGAGAGCTGACCCACCCAATCCAAGCAGGCTTTGTATGCAGTGTGCACAGAAAATACTGGTACATCGCTTGCCGTGATTGGTTGGTAGAGGGGGGTAGTCTTATACGGCGAGTATAGCCCAAACCCTATATTTTAACAGGAAAAGTAGGGGGGTCGTCTTATACGCCCAGTCGTCTTATACGCCGGAAAATACGGTAGATGTGTCAACAAAAAAGTTAGCATGTGCCAGAGATTTCTGTAGGTCTTTAGCTGACACTCTGGGATTCTTCTTTACCTCATGCAGCATTCTGCGCTGTGCTCTTGCAGTCATTTTTACAGGACGACCACGCCTAGGGAGAGTAGCAACAGTGCTAAACTTTCTCCATTTGTAGACAGTCTGTCTTACCGTGGACACATGAACATCAAGGCTTTTGGAGATACTTTGGTAACCCTTTCCAGCTTCATGCAAGTCAACAATTCTTGATCGTAGGTCTTCTGAGAGCTCTTTTCTGCGAGGCATGGTTCACATCAGACAGTGCTTCTTGAAACCAGTAAACCCAAAACAGGTGTGTGTTTTTTAAGGACAGGACAGCTGTCAGCAACACATCCAATATCATCACACTGATTGGAGTCAAGGTTGGCTCACTCCTGGCTCCAATTAGCTCTGGGAGAAGTCATTAAGCTAGGGCCTCACATACTTTTTCCTCCCTGCACTGTGAATGTTTACATGTTATGTGCAATTAAACCATGGCAACATCTAATGTTTGTGTAGTATTATGTTCAGCAGACTGTGTTCTTCTATTGTTGTGACTTAGATGACGTTCAGAGCACATTTTATGCCCAATTCATGCAAAACTCCACGTAATCCCAAGGGGTTCACATACTTTTTCTTGCAACTGTAACTGAGTAACGTTAGAGTAGTTAATGTTTGACTGTTAATTACAGCTGTGTGAACCTTTATCGCTCCTTACGCACCAAAAAAGAACACCTGGTCTGAAAGCAGTTACTTCAGCTGGGGAAGAGGGCCATACCTGACCATACTCTGTTTAAATTTCAACATTTCTGATGAACCAAACCAAAATTCACTTTTTCTTCTTTTTTTCTCTGTAGTCTGTTTTTTAACAGTACCTGGCTATCATTTCTAAGAGTCACAATGTACATTCTTGATGAAGCAGGTGGCCCTGTGAAATGTGTAGTCTGACTTACTGGTATATGAAATTGTTGGGCTATGCCTTTACTGCTGTGATTGATATATTTTTGATTATTGTCCCTTTTTTCTCTTTATAGTCATGTATTGACTCTTTATACAACAGATTTGTAATAAAGCGTGCTTTTTATCATCAAGTTCACTAGTGTTGCTTTATTGATGGCTCTTTTGGCGCCCTCCTGCCTGACATCCTTAGATTGAAGAATCAAAGGAGTTGGGGGGAAATTGTCAGCCAAGCAGTGGCTGCCTCCAATCAAATGCAGTCACTGTCTGGGTATTCTGTCAGAATACATTAGCCCAGCAAGGAGATTCATCCATCCGCACTGAATTAGGTGGGTGAAGGACTCTGGAGGAATCGGTTAGATTTGTTTCATTCAGCCCACAGGCTGAATGAAAAACATCTATTCATTTATGGACAGCTTTAGTCTGTAGAGAGGTGGAGAGTGCAGAGGTCAGATTTTAACTCACTTTGAGAAATTTACTCTCATCTCCTGCTGTGGTGTCTCCAGAACAGGAAAAAAGGGAGAGTTCCTCAACAACAGACAGCAAAAAAAACAAAACAAGAAAATAAGTATTTGTTATTCCCTACCCTATCCAAAACAAGTTTTTGCAATATACATTACCACCTGCCCAATATGGATGACAATGCATAGCATATGTGAGTATGGAAACCTTTTCTACTAAATGCATGCAGTGAGGACACTTTAATTGGTGGAAGGAGACAAAGGGATAGAAAATATCCTTGAGTCAAGGTCTGGGATCCACCACCCATCCTTTCTTTACCCATCTGCTTCTCTCTTGTTATTGAGCTGCACTATTTCTATTATTATCTGGAGAACCATTAGACCTTACTGTTGCAAACATTTGTTGAGAAAACAACATGGCTGTCTTTAGTTCCAGGTCAAGAATCAAAAATGATTTGATAGAATACACGTCTTACAACACTTAGAGGGAAAGTTATTGTACATTAGCAAGTGTTAGAGGTCAGTGAAGTAATCTCTGCCTACACCTACTCAATTTTCCAGGTTTAAGAGCCAGATTAAGCACAGCAGTCAATGAAAAACGAAGAGTCAGTGAGGTACAAGGAAACCTTCAGTTTTAGCCTTGGGAGGCTGTGATTACAAGAATGGTTGGAATGAACTGTAGAGGTCCACTAGATCAATCACAGCCTGGTCCATTCTGACGGTTACACTGAGATCATGGAAAGGCTGGAGCTGAATTAAACATAAAATTTCTGTATTATGTTACTGGGCTGACAGGCTGTCTTATCAGTTCAAACAGCACATGAAAAGTGAATTCCCAAGCAGATGAGGGAATGTAAACAATGTTACCAGTGGTGTGGCTGTAGCTTCCCATAATCCTTTGCATCCAATGTCAATCATCAAAGTTTTATGGTATGTCAAGACCATCAAAATTTAATGGCATTGCCTTGTTTTCTTGCCAATTATATGCAGCTAGTTTGGGATTTGAAGCAACAGCAATGAATTATTATAGACTGGAATATCAATAAAAATGGTGAGCTTTTTTGGAAAACTCTAACATTTTATTAATTGTAATAGAAATGCAGAGTAATGGCCTAATATACAGAAATTGTTTTACTTACCCAGTTGTCACATTTTTTTCCTTTCCTTGCAACAGAAGGGCAATTAAAGTACAACTGTGGCCAGACTACAGACCAGCCTTTTTCAACCAGGGTGCCTTCAGGTCTCTTCAGAGGTGCCTTAGACAAAATGCCCCAAAATTGTATACAAGCCAGTGGGTGAATCAAGCCTGCCTTTAATTACACAATGCCACGGGTTTGCATTGTGCACCATTACAACCTTCCAGCACTGTGTCCTAACATCCAATGACAACATCAGTTGATTAGGACATCAGGCGCCTGCACAGCTTCTTTGTTTGGCTTTCCCCTGTCCCTCTCCATCAGCACTGGGATTACAATAGCTGAGTGAGGGAGAGAAATTGAGGGAGAAGAAAAAAAGCTGGAATACTAGTCAGTACCAGTATGCAAAGATGTATTTGCTTTGAAAGAACAAATCAGCTCTAACGTTGGGTGTCCTACGTGTGTGGATATTGCTGCATTATATAAAACTATGTTTAGATTTTTTTTACATTTTAGGGAGGGATGCAGAATTTTAAAAGGTGCCTTGACTGAAAAAAAAAAAATCATGCCCTCACTGACCTCTGCAGCTGCAGACACTGTGGAACAATTCATGCTAAACTCTAACAGAAACACTGAAGTCATTAAAGCAAGAATGGAAATGTTATGCACATGCATAGATGTGAGGGACTGCCTGGGATAGGACAGGTAAGTGTAAGCCAAGTATAAAACTTTGGTGGGCGCTAGAGAGGAAGGGGTGCAGGGGTAAGCATAAAGGATATTTATAGAAAAGATAGTTATCTTTTAAATGTATGAACAGGAGCCAGGCGCTGTGTAGTTTTGTGATAAAAATAATACACCTTGTATGGAGGTGTGCCTTTAATAAGTCATATGGTAAAACAATAATAAATAACCAGCCTGTGGCTTTAGGAAGCCAGGTTCCAAGATGGACGGCCCGTCCGCTCAGAGGGAAGCAGTGGAGTAGAATGCCTGTCAGTGCAGGGACCACGTTTACCCGACGTCCCAGCGTCCTGGATGACGTCACCACGATGTGGAGAGACAGAGGGGGGGGGGGGAACTCTTGCTGGAGCCGCAGCTTTAGAAGGAAGAGGCCGGTTGCTGGGACAACATGTTTCGCGCGCATGCGCTTTGTCAAGTCCCACAAACCGATGTGTTTTTACCATGGCAGCAGTGAGTTTTTTCCCCACCAATCATAGTTGACATATACCATTCACTTATTTCCTTTGGGACACATCTGTGCGCTTTTATCCAGACCGTTCTTATCTTTTAAATGCCATACCTCCCTTTTCCAATGTTTATTTTTTTATTTATCAACTCCCCCAATCCCTTCCATCCCTATTCACCTGTTATAGAATACAGCAGGGGTCTTCAAACCCCAAATGAATAAGGGCCATATTGGATATTTTAAAAATATTCACAGGCCTACAGTATATCAGAGTCCCCATAAGAACCTCCCCTTACATCAAAAGTAACGACTATATGCAAGGAGCCTGAATTGGAAAGCTGTTCAAGCCAAGCTGTCCCACGTCCCTCCCTTATTCTTCTTCTGATGAGATAGGCACTTGCTCGCCTTTAAGGAGAGCCAGTCCAAAAGCATTTTTAAGCTTTACTGCATTAACTTAGGTCCAACCAGCTGCAAACTCACAGCGCAGAACACTTGATAATGTACATGGTACTATTGCAACCAGCCATCTCCTCAGATGTTACCATTCAGCCCCCACAGATGCTTCCAAACATGTTCCTCAAAGGTAGGTACCAAGACTGTCTTGAACCACATCACAGGACCTGATAAGTGAAGATCATGGGTGGCAAGGTTTTTCACTATCTCCTTATGTGCCCTTTTCCGGTCCTCCTGGCAGTTCAACCCTACAGAAGTCTCTTCACGTAACACTAACTGACACATTGTTGGACAGGGGTGTCCGCTTCCCATAACCCAAACTGCCAAGCTCCACCCACTGCTGGTGTTGAAAGGGCATAGACTCCACCTACTACATCACAAAAGGAAAACTCATACAAATGAGCGCAGAGAGGCCACTCCAGGTGGAACCATGTGAACAGTTAATCATGAGCTCACCACTGCTGCCTTGTTAATCATATGCATGATGAAGAGAACTGGAAAAAAAAAGGCGCTGTGGAAAATGCTCTCAGACAAGCACCTTAGTGAAGGTGCATCTTTATTCAGTGAGACAAAGTAGCAAATATAATAAAATTGACCAGCCTGAAGTGGACAATGTGACTCCAATGGATGGCCCGTCCGCTCTGAGGGGAGCGGAGATCAGAGAATGCTCCTGTCGGCTTCAAATCACGTGGTGTCAGCGTACCAGCGTCCTGGGTGGTGTCACCATGGCAAGCGAAGGCAGTGTCCGGCGTTGGCTTCAGCTGGAAGCATATGTAGGGTTACCAAGACATGTTTCGCGCAGTTGCGCTTTGTCAAGCCGGACACTGCCTTCGCTTGCCATGGTGACACCACCCAGGATGCTGGTACACTGACACCACGTGATTTGAAGCCAACAGGAGCATTCTCTGATCTCAGCTCCCCTCAGAGCGGACGGGCCGTCCATTGGAGTCACACTGTCCACTTCAGGCTGGTCAATTTTATTATATTTGCTACTTTGTCTCACCCAATAAAGATGCGCCTTCACTAAGGTGCTTGTCTGAGAGCATTTTCCACTGCGCCTTTTTTTCCCAGTTCTCTACATCACAAAAGGAGCGGCTGCACATAAAGGGGCATAACATCTGCCAACAGGCCAACAGCCTCTGCTGACCTCAATCCTTAGGGCACATTGAGGATCTTGTAACGGGCTGGATATGACCTGCGGGCCATGATTTGGAGACCCCTGGTCTAGAGGAATGATGGGCACTTTCAATGCAACACTAAGTGCCTAGACAGCCAACCTCCGGACCTAAGAAACCTGTCACATTGGGCAAGTAGAGTCTCCAGCCATGTGCAGGGTCTGATCAGATTAATTTGGACCTTACACATGGCTTTTCCCATAGACAAATAGATTAATGGAAGAACAAAGGGAGGAAGGTTTATTGGGGTGGGCAAAACAGGTTCTTTTTTCTGGTTATGTAGGATTAGGACAAGATTTAGTTTTCTTGGGGTGGGGTTGGGGGTGGGAGTGATAAATCAATTTTTTTGTGTGATCCATTACATGTTACACCCATAACTACAACATAAGGGGTGCAGTAATTGTTTCTTCTGCAGTGCTGCAGTGATTTGGCTTGGCCACTTCTCGGTGCAAGTCTTCAGAAAGGCAAAATCATTTAACTCTGTTTTTGATTTAAAAAAAAGACATGCCTCTGTTTCAAGTCTTAAACCTTTTTTTTTAATATAAATTTTATGTCATAAAAACTTGTCTGGCTTGTTATAACTGTAGCAGACACAAAATCATCGTGAAATTGCCTCTAATTGTCTTAAGCCTTCATAACTTTGATTATGTCTGCTGTGCTTCCTGGTGACAGAATAACTTCAGAGCGGAGTTTTCATAAAAGGGGAGAGCTTCTGTCTTGTAAGAGTGTCATTGGAAGAGGCAAGGATGACTCAAAACTTGAAGAAGACAGGTAAAGTCATTAGTAAGAAAGTAATGAGTGATTTAGAGTTCTGAAATCTATGTCATCTTGGAAATGCCAACGGCAAGTTATGTTTTATTGGGACTGAAAAAAGGGAGGAAAAAAAATAAAAACAGAAGAAAAAAAATGTGAAAAAGAGTGAACAAAATTAAGCTGAATTCCAGGCAGATATAAAGGAATCACCAACGATGCAGTTGTATATTAATTTAACAACTTTAAATATATATTTAATGCAACTAGTAAAGGCATTTGAATTTGTGTTGAAATAAGTTTTCCTACATGCCTTCATAACAGCACTGCAAGAGGGAGGGGCTATACAAGGAGCCAATCAGACTTTGATGTATTCACATGTGCTGATAGGAATCATGCAGACAGGAGGAGAGAGCAAACTGAGCAGAGCTGATAACTTATCAGAGTATTGTTGCTCCTTCATTGTCCAATCAGCACTCTGCAGACAAGAAAATGAAACAATTGTATCCAATATTTCAAAAAAAAAGTGCTGTCGCCCTCTTGGCTGGGCTGACTAGAAAAATATTAATCACAAAATGGCAATATTGCAAACATACAGTATTAGCAGACAAGACAGTTCATATGTGTGTTTTAAGTGTGTACATTATTTAGCTGTGAATCTGGAGTTCAGTTTTATATACGATGTATAGAGGGGAGTTCCTAGGACTGGTGTCACCCGGTGCGGTAATATGTGGTATCACCCCTCCAAAGGTGGGCGGTCCCTGTCATGCACACACAACCTGGCTCTTCCCTCGCTTTGTTCCCGTCATACTCCCCGGACTGGTGTTGCAAGATCAGATAACCCCGTATAGGTTTCAAGCCAACGATCCCCGCAAGATAGATCAGATCTGCGGATTGGGGAGCATAATAGATCGGAGTCCGATCCATTATGCTCCCAAATCCACAGATCCAATCCATCTTGCGGGGATCGTCGGCTTGCGTTAAAACTTTTTGGTGTCACCCCGTGAGATAGGTGTCACCCCCACGCACCCACCTAGGGACGCCACTGGATGTATACATGTGGGTAGTGACTGGAGAGAGAAGGGTCGCTTTGGTGTGCTTGCCCTCCCCTGCTGGGTGCCTGAGCAGACCACTGTCAGGCTCAGGCGGTGTGACCAGGGAATGATAGGGGGATGTCCTTAAAGGATATGTAAACCCTAAAAATAAACTTCTCATATATATTCGCTTTTGGTCTGTTTAAATATACCATTGACACCTCTTTGTTATATCAATTCAATAAGTGCAGTAAATACAGTAAATGGAGGTTCAGCCAGAAATCTTTTGAGCAACTTCCTTGTGCTCTGTCCATAACAAACCAAATCGGTTACATTGTTCTCAGCAATCGCAGAGGACTACAGAACACCTCCCCACTAAATTTAGAAGGTGAAGGGGAGGTGTAGTCCTGTCCTATGAGGACAACTCTGCTTTTCTATAGATATAGTACAGCGAGTAGGCATGTCACCTTAGGATAGGGAGTGTGTTGCTGGCAGGAAAATGCCATCAATAAAGAAAAAGCAGTGCAGGAACAACATTCAGAGACTGAAAAATATCAATAGAATACAATATATTTTTGTTCTTGAGTTCAGATACCCTTTAAATTTTGTAAGCCCCAACTCATTGTCAGCCTGGAACTTACACAGAGATTTCAGAAGGTGCTCTAGAGGGTAAATAGGGAATCAGGAGAGTGAATGGAAGGTAAGTGTGGAGCACCACCTGGCACACCGCCTGGGTGCTTCCATCAAAGATCTGCTTCCTCACCGCCGAGACACAGGACCAAGGTATTATAGCTGGGCATTGCACCCAAGGATTAGATGACACTAGCTTAGGTGCAAATGGAACTCTTTATTGAAAATAAATACAAATTTTTATGCACTTCAAAAGTAGGAGCAGTCCCCACGTGAACAATACCACACTGATTAGATAACGAGGTAAAATTGACACAAGACTAATCCCATCATGTAGGAACCTCCAACAGGATTAACCAACAGACAGAAACAATAGGTGACTCAAATCAATTCACAATGGGACAAAGACACAGTAAACACATAACACCTTAATAAACAGATTACAGCAAGAGACCTCAGCATCAGGTTGTTTTGAGCTGATTATATGAACATCTGCTCTGAGTCTAGGAAGGGGGTTGAAGCTGTCAATGCTGGCTTGGGCACAGAGACCCCAAATTTGTATCCTGGTCCTCCAGTTCTTAGAGTCTGTGTGTTTCGGGGAAACATGGACTTGAATCCGAAGTAAGACTACTCCAAAGTTCCCTTCAGGCACACACCTCCCAAAGAATAGAGCCCCTCAGATGTCAGGGCCCATGATCCGTAGGCAAGAGGCTAGTCTGAAGTCTCCTCTAAAAGCCCCTGTCCTGGTTGGGTCTGTCACAGTAAGTATCAGGGTTGGGCTATCCAGTGAGCCTGTTACTTTACACTGAATAGGTACTCTCGCCCTCCTCCAAGTCCCCCATTGCCCCTGCCTACTATGCACCTCTGAGCATCACCTCTTGTCTCTGCCCCCACCTTCCTCCCAAAACAAACTATTATTTTGAAGTGTTAAGTAATTTGTATGGAATTTAGATCCACTGCAGCCAGTAACAATAGACCCCCCCAGTAACAATAGATATTCCCTAGAAACAATAGACTCCTGACAAAAACATGAGATCCTCCACCATCAATAATAGACCCACTATCAATAATAGATCCTCCCCAGCAACAATAGACACCCATAGGCAACAATAAATCCCACAGCAGTCAGCATTAATAGACCCCAAAACAGTAGATTCCCTCAGCAACAGACCCCATCAGCAACATAAAACACCTCCCAGCATCGATAGCTCCCCTACCAGCAACAACAGAGCCCCCCTCCCAGCAGTTTTCCTCCCACCTCAGTGACAATAGAACTCCCATCAGCCTGCATCAATAGACCCAATGGCACGCCCAAAGCACCCCTTGCCAGTGTATACATTCAGCATCGGAAATCTACCTCAGCATTCCTGCTGAAAAAAGCTATGTATATACACTTTAGTAGGTACACCTTGCTAGTGTCAAGAAAATCTCCCTCACATTATTACACCAGCACCAGCCTGACCATTGATACAAGGCAGGATGGATCCATGCTTTCATGTTGTTTTTGCCAAATTCTAAACATACCATCTGAATGTCGCAGCAACCAGTCTGCCCATTCTCCTCTGACCTCTGACATCAACAAGTTATTTTCATCCATATAACTGCTGCTCTCTGGATATTTTCTTTTTCAGACCATTCTCTGTAAACCCTAGAGATGGTTGTGTGTGAAAATTCCAGTAGATCAGCAGTTTCTGAAATACTCAGACCAGCCCGTCTGGCACCAACAACCATGCCATGTTCAAAGTCACTTAAATCCCCTTTCTTCCCCATTCTGATGCTTGGTTTGAACTTCAGCAAGTCATCTTCATCATGTCTACATGCCTAACTGCATTGAGTTATTAAATGGTTGATTAACAATTTGTGTTACCAAGAAATTGAACAGGTGTGCCTAATAAAGTAGCCAGTGAGTGTTTACAGTCATGGCAAAAAAATATCTGCATCCCTGCATTTCTGTCAGATAATGTATCACTTCACCCAGAAAATTGTTGCAATTACAAATGTTTAGGCACCTCTCTACTAGAATTTTGGACCACTCTTTTGCTATCTGCTATAGGTCTCTCATACTGGATGGGTTCCTTTTCCCAACTGCTGTTTTGAGATCTCTCCACAGGTGCTCTACGGGATTGAGATCTGGACTCATTGCTGGCCAGTTCAGTCCTCTCCAGCGCTTTGTCTGAAACCATTTCTTCGTGCTTTTTGATGTGTGCTTTGGGTCATTGTCTTGCTGTAAGACCCATGACCTCTGATGGAAGCCCAACTTTCTGACACTGGGTGCTACATTGCACCCCAGAATTCTTTGGCAGTCTTCAGATTTCATAATGCCATGCATACAGTCAAAACACCCAGTGCCTGAAGCAGCAAAGCAACCCCAAAACATCAGTGAACCTCCACCATGTTTAAGTATAGGGACTGAATTCTTTACTTTAATTTATTATTAGTATACAGGATTTAAATAGTGCCAACAGTTTGCTCACCACTTTACAATATAAAGGGAGACAATACAGCAACGATACAATACAAGAGTGTTAGAAAGACCCTGTTCCTTGGAGCTTACAATCTAAGAGGGAGGGGCTGGTGGTACAAAAGGTAATAACTGTGGGGGATGGACTGGTAGGAGGAATAGAAAATTCCGTTATTAGCTGAAGGCAGGATAGGCTTCCCTGAAGAGATAGGTTTTCAGAGACCACCTAAACGTGGGCAGAGTAGGCGATAGTCGGATAGATTGGGGTACAGAGTTCCAGAGGATGGGTGATGCTCTGGAAAAGTCCTGGAGACGAGCATAGGAGGAGGAGACAAGGGAGCTAGAGAGCAGGAGGTCGTGCGAGGAGCTGAGAGGACGATTTGGGTGATACTTGGAGACAAGATTGGTGATGTAATTTGGGGCAGAGTTATAAATGGCTTTATAGGTTATTGCTAATGTTTTGAATTTTATTCGTTGGGCAATGGGAAGCCAGTGGAGGGATTGGCAGAGAGGGGTGGCAGATATGGAACGGTTAGTAAGGTGGATGAGTCTGGCAGCAGCATTCATGATAGACTGAAGAGAGGATAGCCTGTGATTAGGTAGGCCAATGAGGAGGGAGTTACAATAGTCAAGATGAGAGATAACCAGGGAGTGAATAAGTTGCTTAGTGGTTTCCGAGGTTAAGAACGGGCGTATCTTGGAGATGTTGCGGAGGTGAAGTCTACATGATTTGGACAGCGATTGGATTTGGGGCTGAAAGGACAGATGGGAGTCTAGGATTACACCTAGCACTCTGGCATGAGGGGTGGGACTGATGGGTGTATTATTGATCTTGATGGAGAAGTCAGG
Source organism: Staurois parvus (assembly GCF_062004578.1). Lineage (NCBI taxonomy): Eukaryota > Metazoa > Chordata > Amphibia > Anura > Ranidae > Staurois > Staurois parvus. The sequence continues at coordinate 874,572 of NW_028318196.1, forward strand.
GGAGGGGGCACGGGCTGGAGGGAATAGTGTGAGCTCTCTTTTGGAAAGATTTCGTTAGAGGAAGTGGAGTGACATCCATGCGGATATGTCACTTAGGTTAGTAATGTGAGTGGAGACTGAAGGAGTGAGGTGAGGAGTAGAAATTATAGATTTAAAGGCCTCATTTCTTTTTATGAAAACAGTAGAATGATGGGTTTTACCAAAAAGCTGTAATTTTGTTTTGTCTGTCCACAGCACATTCTCCCAAAAGGAATTTGACTTCCTCGGGTAAGTTTTGGCAATCTCCAATCTGGCTTTTTTATGTTTCTGTGCCAGCAGTGAGGTCCTCCTGGGTCTCCTACTATAGTGTCCCTTTTCATTCGGATGGAGACGTATAGTGCGAGCTGACACATTTGTACCCTGTGCCTGGAGGTCAGCTTGAATTTGTCTGGAAGTTAATGGAGGATCATTGGCCACCATTCAAACAATCCTTTGTTGCAATCTTTGATTAAGTTTTCTCTTTCGTCCACATCCAGGGAGATTAGTTACAGTGCTATGGGCTGTAAACTTCCTGACAATGTTGTGCACAGTGGACACAAGAACATTAAGATCTATGAAGGTGGACTTGTAACCTTGAGATTGTCTATGCTTTTCCATAATTTTTGTTCTCAAATCCTCAGACAATTCTTTGCTGCTCTTTCTCTTCTCCATGCTCCATGTGGCACACAGACACAACAGAAAGGTTGAGTCAAGTTTTCACCATTTTAACTGGTTGCCGGTGTGATTTCTATATTTTCAGCACCTGTTAATTGATACAGGTGAGTTTTATTACAAATTACAGAAGCATTACAAACTTGGAATACAATTATTTCTTACAATTTTGACAAGGTGCCAATAATTTTGCCCCATCCATTTTTGGGGATTCGCGTGGAATGTGTCAGATTTGGCTTTTTGTTTCTCTACTTTTTTGTGTCATACCAATAAAAACCAAAGTAAATAAACATGAGAATGCCTAAACATTTGTAATTGAAACAATTTACTGGGTGAAGTGATACATTATCTGACAGAAATGCAGGGGTGCCAATATTTTTTGGCCATTACTGTATATACTCACTGGCAACTTTATTAGGCACACCTGTTCAATTGCTTGGTAACACAAACTGCTAATCAACCAATCCCATGGCAACAACTCATTGCATTTAGGCATCTTGACGTGATGAAGACATTATATATACAGTGGGGATCAAAAGTTTGGGCACCCCAGCTAAAAATTTGTATTAATGTGCATAAAGAAGCCAAGGAAAGATGGAAAAATCTCCAAAAGGCATCAAATTACAGATTAGACATTCTTATAACATGTCAACAAAAGTTAGATTTTATTTCCATCATTTACACTTTCAAAATAACAGAAAACAAAAAAATGGCGTCTGCAAAAGTTTGGGCACCCTGCAGGGTTAATATCTTGTACTGCCCCCTTGTTTGAGGTATCTTTGCCCATTCTTCCTTACAAAAGTCTTCCAGTTCTTTGAGATTTCTGGGCTGTCTGTCACGCACTGCTCTTTTAAGGTCTATCCATAGATTTTCAATTATGTTGAGGTCAGGAGATTGTGAAGGCCATGGCAAAACCTTCAGTTTACGCCTCTTGATGTAATCCCCCGTGGATTTCGAGGTGTGTTTAGGATCATTATCCATTTGTAGAAGCCATGCTCTCTTTAACTTCAGCTTTTTCACAGATGGCATCAAGTTACCATCCAAAATTTGCTGAAATTTTATTGAATCCATTTTTTCTTCTACTCGTGAGATGTTCCCTGTGCCACTGGCTGCAACACAACCCCAAAGCATGATTGATCCAACCCCATGCTTAACAGTTGGACAGAGGTTTTTTTCATTAAATTCTGTGCCCCTTCTTCTCCAAACGTACCTCTGCTCATTCCGGCCAAAAAGTTCAATTTTAACCTCATTGGTCCACAGAACTTGTTTCCAAAATGCATCAGGCTTGTCTATATGTTCATTTGCAAAGTTCAAACGATGATTTTTGTGGTGAGGACGTAGAAGAGGTTTTCTTCTGATGACTCTTCCATGAAGACCATATTTGTACAAGTATCTTTTTATAGTGGAATAGTGTACCACAACTCCAGTGTTTGACAGATCTTTCTGGAGGGATTGTGCAGTCAAACGTGGGTTTTGAATTGTTTTTCTCACAATCCTGCGAGCTGTTCTGTCTGATATTTTTCTTGGTCTTCCAGATCTTGCTTTAACTTCCACTGTTCCTGATGACTGCCATTTCTTAATTACATCCTGAACAGAGGATATTGACATCTGAAAACGCTTTGCTATCTTCTTATAGCCTTCTCCAGCTTTGTGAGCGTCAACTATTTTCAGTTTCAGTTTTCTAGACAACTGCTTAGAAGAACCCATGGTGCTGATTGTTGGGGCAAGGTCAGATGAGTCTGGGCATTTAAAACCTTTGAGATTGACATCACCTGGTCTTCCCAGATGATGATTGACAACAATCCATGACACTGGCAGGTCTCAGCTTTGCAAAGGGGGCGGTGCATGCTATAAATTCTGCAGGGTGCCCAAACTTTTGCAGACGCCATTTTTTTGTTTTCTGTTATTTTGAAAGTGTAAATGATGGAAATAAAATCTAACTTTTGTTGACATATTATAAGAATGTCTAATCTGTATTTTGATGCCTTTTGGAGATTTTTCCATCTTTCCTTGGCTTCTTTATGCACATTAATACAAATTTTTAGCTGGGGTGCCCAAACTTTCGATCCCCACTGTGTATATATATATATATATATATATATATATATATATACACACACATATACATATATACATATATACATATACACACACACATATACACATATACATATACACATACACACATATATACGCACACGCACACACATATATACATACGCACACACACATACATACATACATACATACATACATACATACGCACACACACACTGCTCAAAAAAATTAAAGGAACACTTTGAAAACACATCAGATCTCAATGGGGAACAATATCATGCTGGATATCTATACTGATATGGACTGGGTAATGTGTTAGGAACATAAGGATGTCCCATCGATTCATGGAAATGAAAATTATCAACCTAGAGAAGACTGAATTCAGACACTCTGATAATCAAAGTGAAAAACCTATGCAGCAGGCTAGTCAATTTTGCTGATAATTAATTGCAGCAACTCAAAATGGTACTCAGTAGTTTGTATGGTCCCCAAGTGCTTGTATGCATGCCTGACAATGTCCGCCATGCTCCTAATGAGACGACGAACCAGGGCATCACTGAGCTCCTGGACAGACTGAGGTGCAACCTGGTGGTGTTGGATGGACCGAAACATGACATCCCAGAGGTTTTCTATTGGATTTATGTCAGGCGAGCGTGGGGGCCATTCAATGGTATCAATTCCTTCATCATCCAGGAACTACCTGCATACTCTCGCCACATGAGGCTGGGAATTGTCATGCACCAGGAGGAACCCAGGACCCACTGCACCAGCATACGGTCTAACAATGGGTGCAGGGACTTCATCCCGATACCTAATGGCAGTGAGGGTGCCATTGTCTAACCTGTAGAGGTCTGTGTGTCCCTTCGTGGATATGCCTCCCCAGACCATCACTAACCCCCCACCAAAACGGTCATGCTGAACGATGTTACAAGCAGCATAGCAATCTCCACGGCTTCTCCATACCCTTTCATGCCTGTCACATCTGCTCAGGGTGAACCTGCTCTCATTTGTGAAAAGCACAGGGTGCCAGTGGCGGACCTGCCAATTCTGCTGTTCAATGGCAAATGCCAATCCAGCTCTATGGTGCCAGGCAGTGAGCACAGGGCCCAATAGAGGACGTCAGCCCTCAGGCCACCCTCATGAAGTCTGTTTCTGATTGTTCGGCCAGAGACATTAACACCAGTGGCCTGCTGGAGGTCATTTTGTAGGGCTCTGGCAGTGCTCATCCTGTTCCTCCTTGCACAAAGGAGCAGATACCGTTCCTACTGATGGGTTAAGGATGTTCTACAGCCCTGTCCAGCTCTCCTACAGTAACTGGCTGTCTCCTGGAATCTCCTCCATGCTCTTGAGACTGTGCTGGGAGACACAGCAAACCTGGCAATGACACGTATTGATGTGCCATCCTGGAGAAGTTGGACTGCCTGTGCAACCTCTGTAGGGTCCAGGTATCGCCTCATGCTACCAGTAGTGACACTGACCCTAGCCAAATGCAAAACTAATGAAAAACAGTCAGAAAAGATGAGTAGGGAAAAAAATGTCAGTGGCCTCCACCTGTAAAACCATTCCTGTTTTGGGAGTCATCCCATTGTTGCCCATCTAGTGCACCTGTTGTTATTTCCTTTAACACCAAAACAGCTGAAACTGATTAACAACCCCCTCTGCTATTTAACTGACCAGATCAATATCCCAGGAGTTTAATTGCTATACTCTGATTAAAAAGTGTTCCTTTAATTTTTTGAGCAGTATATATATATATATTTACTACACACATACATATGCTGTATATATACTACACATGTTTCCCAGATGTTTCCATATTTCTTGCGCCTAATGACTTGTGAACCCTTTCAAGGTAAATTCATAGCTCTCCCTCCCCCTGAGGATGTGATCCAAGCTCCATTTTCACTATTCCATAAGATGTAATATTGCAGTGGATTCAGCCATTTGAAAAATGAATCATTTCCATTTATGAGTCTCCTTTGCCTCTTTAAAACAAAAGCCGTTCTTCCAATTTAAACACAGAAATAATGATTCATTCTGCAAGCATCTCTGGATCTGTGGCCCTGTGAAGAGGAGTTATCGTGGCCATGGGGGGAACAGGGAGGATTGGCAAGATCTGCTATAGGTAGAAAAAAAAAAGCACAGAAGACTTAACCTAATCCAAATACAATTCTCCTTTATATCAAGGATATTGCTGGAAAGTAACTCCTCGCTATTTTCTGTGCTGCGGTCAATGTGGCAGTAAGGCTCTTATGAACTGGCACACTTTATCATGTTGAAGTATTAGAAATGGACTTATGTTGGAGGTTTAGGGGCCCACTTTTATTGAGAGCATTTAAAAGTAACGAGAAGGACTAAACACAGCCTTTTAAATGAACCCGTTTTTAAAACTCAAAATATGAAAAAAATACTACTATACTGCTACATTACCAGAAAACAGTCTTCTGAAATTCTGGTGAATATCAGATGAAACAAAATAGTTTATATAAAGCCAGCCACATTTGTTAGAATTTGATTGTACAATCAACTTAAAGGGAAAGTACAAGGTATTTTAAAGTGTAACTCCACTTTTGCTGAGAAAAGCATAATCCCCCTCTGTGATCCATGTACATTGCTAGCATCAGAACATATTTTGTAGCAGATTACTACCTTTTTTTGCTTTCAAGAAATAGCTGTTTGTTTCAGCAGACTGATTCTGAATGGGAGGGTCTGGTTTATTATAACCACCTGGTGAATGCTCAGTGTTCTGAAAAGCTGCAGTGTCTGCATCCCTTTAGAAGTATTCAACTCCTGGGAAGTATCTCGCCAGAACTGGAATTCTTATTACATATGTATATAGTTACATATGTAGCTAGTCTGTTTAAAAAAAGACACAAGTCCATTTAGTTCAACCAATAAGAGTAAGAAAAAAAAAATATGATCCTATATAAAGAACCCTTTACCCACAGTTAATCCAGAGGAAGGCAAAAAAAACCCCAATAAAGCTTGAACCAACTTGGCATTGCATGCTATTATTAAGAACTCCCAGATCCTTCTCCACCATGGATCCCCCAGTTGTACCCCCCCCAGTATATATGATGCATGCATATTCTTAGCCCCCCAAGTGCTGAACCTTACATTTATCAACATTAAACCTCATTTGCTACATAGTTGCCCAATTACACAGAGCATTGAGGGCGGCTTGTCAGTTGGAGACATCCTGTAAGGACGTTATTCCACGGCACAGCTTGGTGTCGTCTGCAAAGACTGAAATGGGATTTATAATCCCAGACCCTATATTGTTTATAAATATATTAAAAAGTAAGGGTCCCAACACTGAACCTTGGGGTACACCACTGACACCCCTAGACCATTCAGAGTATGAATCATTAACCACTGCTCTCTGAATACGATCCTTTAGCCAGTTTTATTATCCATTTACAAACTGATTTTTCCAATCCTGTAGACATTAGCCATGTGTGGGGAACTGTGTCAAATGAATTTGCAGAATCCAAGTATATTATATCCACAGCCACTCTTTTGTCTAAGGTTTTGCTCACCTCCTCATAAAAAGAAATCAGATTTGTTTGACAAATTAGATTGTACAGTCTAACAAGCAGGGCCCTCTGATTCCTTTTGTACCAAATTGAATTGTAACTATAATGTCTGCCTTTATTTTGTAAAGCGCTGCGCAAACTGTTGGGGCTATATAAATCCTGTATAATAAAAATAATAATTTCTGTCTTTCATGAATCCATGCTGTCTGTTACTTGAAGTGTTACTAAACCCACAATAGTAAAATCAGTCTGTATATGTATTAAAGCATTTTTGATATACTGTGGAACCTAAGGGGTTAATCCTCTGCATTGTGTAAAAATGCTGTTTGATACTCACTTCTCTGATCCTCCCCTTCTTCCAGTGTCCCCTTGTTATCTCCTGATAAGACATATGGTGTGGAGACGCTCTGCACATGCTCAGGTTGATGTGTATTGATAGAGATTTTTTGTTCCTTGTAATCAGCGCTATCCAGACAGAGGTCAGGGGCTCTGCATTCTCCTAGAGCAGAAAGAAAACTCCTCCTACAAGCTGTAACCAGTGCCTCAGCTGGACACTGATAGAAGTCACAGGACTGCTCTAACTGCTGATGAGAAAAGGTATTTAGCATTTTTTATTTACTAAAATAATTGCATTTCCATGTTGTGTGTACTGTGGGAGACCAGATATAGTGGATGCAGGGTCCTTGGTTTAGTAACACCTTCACTTCAAATATTTTTTTCAGCAAGAACTCATCTATGTGGTTTTTTATTGAACTCTCAAGTATATTCCTGACTACAGAAGTTAAACAGGTCTATAGTTACTTGGTAAAGACTTTGATCCCTTACTGGCACCACAGTCTATCCAGTACTACTATGCCAGTCATTAAAGAGTCCCTAAAAATTAGAAACAATGGCTTTGAAATGTCAGAGCTCAATTATTTTAGGATCTGTGGGTGTATGCCACGCGGTCCAGGTGCTTTATTCACCTTTACCTCTAAATATTTCTGGACCTTGAGCCATTTGGGGCTGTGTCAATATCATCCCCCATTGTGGACAAGAGCTCCCCTATCCTCCTTTGTATACACAGAGCTGAAGAAGGTATTTAATAAATTTGTCTGCTTTTTGTCCCCAGTTACCCACTCTAGATTTTGTAAAGTGTCTACATGCTCGGACCGAACCTTTTTACTAAAAAATATATTTGAAATTTTTGGGGATTTTTTTTCTACTTTCTTTTGCAATCTGTCGTTTGTGTTGAATTTTTGCATCCTTGATTTCTGTTTTACATATTCGGTTATATTCTTTGTAACATTTTAATGGTGATCGTGTTCATTCATTTTTATTTTTTTTAAAGCTCGTTTCTTATTATTTATAGCTTTTTTAACTTTGGATGTGAGCCTTTTATACTTATTGCTTATGGGAATGTATTTTGCAGTGTGTTCACATACAGTCTTTGAAAAATTCACATTTCTGCTCTGTGTTCTTTGATGCCAATATTACCTCCCTATCTAAGTCCCGGAAAATTAGCTCTCTTAAAGTTAAGTGTTTTTATCTTTCCCATATGTGCTTGTTGTTTACAGCTTACATTAAATGAAACCATGTTATCTCCTAGATTGTAAGCTCCAAGGAGCAGGGCCCCACTATCCCTCTTGTATTGAACTGTATTGTTGCTGTATCGTCTCCCGTTATATTGTAAAGCGCTGAGCAAACTGTTGGTGCTATATAAATCCTGTATAATAATAATAATAATAATAATAATAATAATGTTATGGTCACTGCTACCCCGATATTCTTTTAAATGAACATTAGTAATAACCATCATTCCTAGTCGGGGTCTCTATGAACTGTACCATGAAAGCATCTTGTAATAGGCTTGTAAATGTTTGCCCTTTAACTGTTCCAGCAGTGCCAATACTCCAATTGATATCAGGATAGTTAAAATCCCTCATTATTATCACTGTCTCAGCCCTTACAGCCCTTTCCATCTGTGCAAATTGCTGAGTCTCCACCTCCTTAATTAAAATTTGGTGGCCTGTAACAAACTCCATTGATTGCCTTTGTAGTACACACATCCATATGCAGTTCCACCCACACTGCTTCAGCCTCATCACACTCTCCATCAGCCAGGTCCTCTTCCACACTCGCTTTCAGATCACTTCTTATATATAACAGACACCAACTCCTTTACATTTTACCCCATCTCTCCAAAAGAGAGCATATCCAGGAAAAGTAATAGTCCAGTCATGTGAGGAATGATGCCAAGATTCAGCAATACCAATTAGATCATAGTCTTTTTGTGCACCAAAGCTTCCAACCCTATGGCAGACTTCTGGCATTGGTGAACAAACACTTTAATTCATTATCAGATTTTGCGCTTGTGTTTTGCATATCTTTTTTATTAGTACAAATAGTACTGAAATTTCAAATTGTTGTTTCTAACATGGGAACCTTCTTATCTGCCATAAACCTCCCCCATCTATCCCCATTCCACCTCCATTATTGTCTGACTCCTAACTGACCTGTCTGCCTCATTGATTTCTAGTTCACCCTCCCCCCTCAATCCTAGTTTAAATACTTCTCCAGCCTTCCCATAAACCTCTCCCCCAGCACAGAAGACCCCCTTCCATTTAGGTGCAGATCATCCCTAGCATATAGGTTGCACCCCAATGATAAATCAGTCCAGTGCTCTAGAAACCAAAATCTTTCCCTCTTACACCAGGTCTTCAGCCATGCATTGAATTCTCTAATCTCCCTCTGTGCGCATGGCACAGGTCATACTTCAGAGAATATCACCTTGCAGCCTAGTTCTTTAAATTAATTTTTAAGGAGCCTCCACCTTCCATGTATTCGGTCATTGGTTCCAACATGGACCAAGACAGCTGGGTCATGCCCAGCCCCTCCCAGTAATTTATCAACCAGGTCCACCATGTGCCGAACCCTGGCACCAGGGAGGCAGCAAACCATTCAGTTGAGGCGATCCTGGCGACAAATTATTCTATCAGTCCTTCTGATTATAGAATCCCCTACTGCCAACTGTCTAGGCCTTTATGCACTACTCTCACCACCCCTCCCAGATGGTCTGCTCTCCTGGCTGTTAGGGATAGCAGTGACAGCCAGGGCTGCCACCCCTGAGCTTGCCACCCCCACATATTCACCCAACTTGGCAAATCTGTTTGAGTGCCCAAGCTCAGGGCCAGCCTTCTTTTTCTGTGAGCCCCTACCACTCCCTCTCATTACAGTAACCCATCTTCCTACCTGATAATCCTGATTAGCCCCTCTGCCCTCCATATCAATCCCATTAGCTACATTCTCAGAGAGCAGAAGACCCCTTTCAAGGTTGTCGGTTCTGTCCAGTGTTGCAACTTGCTCTTCCAGATCTCTAACACAAGTTTCCAGAAGGGCAACCCACTCACATCTGTTGCAGAGGTATCCATCCTGGAGCTGTTGCTCCATTGTTACATACATGCGACACACTGTGCACTGCACAAAACCTTACACCCTGCTAGCACACATTATCTTAGTTACAATATTAATAGGAAATATCAGATGTCACTTACAGGTTAGTAGACTCCTGTTATAATCTCCTGTTTTCCACTCCGATTTTTTAACTCTACTTATCAAATGTCCACTTACTCAAAGGTCCAGCAAGCAAAATACAGGCAAGCTCAGAGTGAGCTCTACGGCAAGTTTTATAGGACCTGGAGCACCTGTGACCAATTAACCACTCTCCTTAATTAGCAGACTGAAGGAAGAGAAGAAAAGGAAGGAAAAAAAATGCTATTTAAAGAGTGACAGAATAATATAAAAAAGTAAAAGCTTTTAGCAAGAACCAAATAAGAAAATAAAACAACTACAAGCACCAGCAATCACCAGCAGTCAAAAGTTAAACTTTTTCACTCTCCACTCAAATGTCCCACTCTTTTTAGCTATCAGCCAGCAAAAAATGTCAGACGCAATAACTTTCACACAAATGAAGTAATATTCACTTATTTCTTTTTTACCAAAGATATGTAGCAGAATACACTTTGGCCTCAATTTATAAAGAAATTAGATGTTTTGATTTTTTTTTATTGGATATGTTTTATAACAGAATTTAGAAAATATTCTTTTTCTTCAACATGTTTGGTCTTTTTTCATTTATATAATAACAAATAAAAAATCCAATGGTGATCAAATACCACCAATATAAAGCTCTATTTGTGTAAAAAAAAAATAAATAGAAATTTAAATTGCGTGTTGCATGACTGCGCAATTGCCATTTAAAGTAGCACAGTGCTGAATAGCAAAAAAAAATGCCCTGGTCATGAAGGGGGTAAAATCTTCCAGAGAACAAGTGGTTAATGTTCCCTGCTGAATGGTTTTTTTTTGCATTGGTACCTTTCCCCCATGGCAGTGCCCAGCTACATATGCCGCTTTGTAACAAAAGCTTGCAGATTTGCCTTTCAAGGTGTCAGTTAAAAAAAAATCAAGTTTTTGTAAAGGAGACTAACTACTAATATGCACCTCAAAATGGTGAATTATACAATTAAAAATGAATACAAAAAACTTTATTACAACCATTAAAATATATCCATCACAATGTATAGTTAAAAAGTCTTCTGTTTGCATAGCTTGTGTATCTGAAGGTCAGTACAACAGAAAATTGTATAGATTACACACAACCAGGGGCGGACTGACCATTTGGAAACCCGGGCACTGCCTCATGAGATGCCCCTGGTACCTTTTTCATTGGCTTTTTTGAGTTTGGGCAGAGGCCCCATGATCCCCTATTGCCCGGGGGCCCCATGAGTTGTCAGTCCGCCTGTCAGGAATCTGGGTATGTGGACTGACACAGGGAAAACGCAGGCTTCAGGTATAGTATAACAATACAATTTATTAAGCAATACATAAACGCAGTGCAAAACATAACACAGTGCAACAAACCAAACCTCCAACAAACAACCATACATACAACACTAAACGTAGTCAGGCAGGCCGGGTCGGTAGCAAACGGGCAAACAAGGTACCAGGAGCAGGCGGGAGAGTGGTCAGGACTAGCCGAGGTCAGTACAGGCAGAGTTCGTGCAGAATCAGGGTAGAAGCAAGCAGGATCAGGATCCCAAGCGAAACAGTACAACAAGGCACTGACTGCAGGTCTGGCCATTCCTTAAATACACCTCCTGCAATCAGCCTCAGGTGATGGCTGACTGCAGGAGTGAGCTTCTGGTTGCTGAGAGCACCCGCTGGCTAGCCCTGGTACTGCAGCCCACAAGGCAGGTGAGTCCCACCACCATTGGCGAGTCCATTCCTGACACCGCCCCTGCACACAACAGAGTTGATGTATATAAGTTGACGCATTTTTGTGAGATCAACCACTTCCAGTTGACCAAGATGATTCCATAAGTACAAAAAGAACGAAAAGTATGCCCAAAAAAACTATTTTTAGAAACAACAACATGTTAATACAAAAAATTAAAAAAGGGGGAAAAAAGGAAAATCGAAGAAGCAGAAAAACAAAATTACTCAATAATATAATCAATCCTCCTTGAGGAGGGACAAAAAAAGGGAAAAGAAAATAGTCCCCAAGTCCAAATTCCAAAAACTCAAGGAGGACCCAATGCTATCTAAGTAACCACTGACCTGTGGGAGGAGAAAAAAATAACAAGATTTTGATCCCATAGTTTTCAAAGAGGTTTGGCACTATGTTAGGGGTTAGCTGACTTTTTGCTGGGTCCGCCAAATCCCCTACAAATCGATTTTTTGCCCAGTTTGCTAATCCCCGATTTATGAATATTTTGAAGCACTGTTTTTCAGGATTGTGTAAAGTCTATATGTGTCACTTAGGGATCTTTCGTTATGGAAAGAAGCAGGGCTGCACACTCTCTATGTCAACCAAGTAGCACTAGTCAAAGCATTGGCTTCCGCTCAATCCCCTCCCAATGCCATGCCCCTCTAACGCTTTTCACTCCAAAAGGTCTATTCATAGAGGTCTACTTAGGTTTCTCTCCTACACATGGTGCGGGGCACCAGGGTTAATGACTGATGTAGAGAAAATAATCTTGAACTTTGCAGATCTTTTTTCATTTCCCTGGCAGAGATGGTCTGTTTCTAACTCATGCTGACAAGGGACAGGCTTTTTTTAATGCTGTGTCTGCTTTTTGATGAAGGGTGAATATTATAACTTTGCACAGTTTTTTAAATGCACCTGGATTATATTTACTAGATCTAAAGCGATACTTTAATTGGGCTTTAAATAGTAGCTACAAGTAAATAGTTAAATACATAGTAAATATACATACGCTCACCGGCCACTTTATTGGGTACACCTTGCTAGTGCCAAGAAAAAGACCATCTCTGTCAGCGTCGTCTGTTAAGCTCTGCTGTGATAACTTCCCATTTATCTGGCAATCAGAAGTAATTACTTATCTGGGTATACAATTACCAACCCATCTATCAGAGCTGTACAGCAGAAACTACTTACCTATTATATGCGCCATAAAAGAAGACCTCAAAGATGGAATAAACCCATATTCTCTTGGTTCCGTAGATTGGCAGTTCTTAAAATGAATGTACTTCCACACCTATTATATATCCTTCAAAATGTGCCAATTGAGCTACCTCAAAAATTCTTGAATGATTACCAAAAGATTTGTATGTTCTTATGGCAATGAAAAAGCCCATGCATTAGCTACAGTCAACTAACTCTACCAAAAGATAAAGGGGGGATAGGCCTCCCAAATCTCAGGAAATACTATTGGGCATGCCACATTTCCAGAATAGTTGACTAACAGGCACACACCAAGATAAAAGATTGGGTTCACCTAGAAGATCCTTCTCAGATTTACCCCTGCAAGCTCTCCCATGGCTCACCAGTAAACACCTCTCAAGTGCTCTTCGAATCCACCCACTCATAGGACCAACCATCCTTAGCTTTCATGAGGTGTGTAAAAAAACTGAAATCTCTTCGATCCTGGATCCTCTGACACCTGTTCGGAACCCTGACTTCTTACCAGGGATGTCTTCCCTATTTTTATCAGGTATAGAACCAAATGAGCTCCTACAGGCTCATCAATTCTTCCATACAGGAGTATTGATGGATCGAGAAACATCTGGTTTTAAAATGGCCAGATGTGCGCTTTACTCTCTGGGCATACCTCCACCTTCGTCTCTTTCTCAAATATCCAAACTCTACAGTAAACATGTCTTGAAATATGTTTGAAAAAATATGCTGGAAAGCCTCCCCTCAACAATATGCCATATCCACAGTACACTACCTTCTAGACGTACACATACCATCAGGCTTGGGTGAAAGTGTGTGCTACTTGGTCCAGAGGCTTACAAGTTGACATTTCTCCCAAAGATTGGGAAAAAAATGTATCAAGTTGCACACAAAGGTCAGTAAATGTTACCATCCAGGAAACTAACTACAAACTCTCGTCTAGATGGTACAGGACCCCGAATCTAATGAATAAATATGACCCAGCCCTTTACGGCAGATGTTGGAGATGCCATCAGGAGATAGGCACACTTCTGCACATTTGATGGAAATGCCCAGCGCTCCAGCTTTTCTGGTCTAAATACTTACTACACTATCCCACACCCCCTTCTAGGATGTACCACAAATCACTGGCAATGCACTTGGTCAACGCAGCCAAGGCCTACATACTAATACATTGGGGAATCCCCGAATACCTTCCCTCACTAAGTGGATTGAATGCATAAATAGAATCAAGGAGATGTAGGAACTAAATAAACATTATATCTGTATTTTATGTTTATTTTCAAATAAAATCTTTTTGGATTAAAAAAAAAAAGAAAAAGGACCATTGCTCTCTGCGATGAAGCAATGCTATCTCTGCAGAGGTTCTATTCTACAGGGTGCTGAATTAGAGCTATAGTTCTGCAATCAGGGAAGCTCATGCTTCTTGATCATTGAAAAGCTCTAGCTCTAACTCAGCCCGGGGCATCCTCAAAATGCCTTGGGGGCACCTTGAACCTCTGCAGAGAGACCACTGCTTCCACACAGAAATCAAGGGTCTCTCTCCACAGCATGCTGCCATGAGGACAGGCTTTTCTACTCTCTATAGGCTGTGGCTGTTTAAAAAACAAACAAAAAACTGTAAAACTTTTGTTTTAATGGTCCTGGAGTTAATATAAACCTTAATAAGTAAACAGTAAAATACAAAGTCAAAATACATACTGTATATTGGAATTTGGATGCAATTTAAATGTTTTTAGCTGATTTAAACTGGAGATTTAGCTACAGGTAAACTGTAATACATGCAAGGAAAATTTATGTCATTATTACAAAAATCCCGCTGTGATTAAACACATGGAAGTCTCATCTGTTCCTATGTGTGATCAATTTATTTTAATTGTTTCTTTTTTCATAAAGCATCGTAAAATCATTTCCCCATTGCGTTACAATTTAACACAGTTTTCAGCAGCTTTCAATATGCACGTAGTCTCATATGTCTCAATTTGCAATCAATTTCTCAGAGTTTTCTGCTGTCAATGTTAACAAACATTTCTTTTTAATCTGATTTTTTTTTCTTCTTTTTTTTTTTTCTTAGATCCCGAAGTTGGGGAGAGCTGTTTGACCTGCTTTGTGTCAGCCAGACATCTCTGCCATGTCTGCGTTCCCTCCTTTTGCTGACAATTAATTGGTATGCAGTCATGCTCAAATCCTGACCGTACTCCAATTAAAAATTGATATTATTCTGTTACACTTGTTATTATTCAGTTATGCACAATCCCAGATCTCAAATGTGTAATTATTAACATTAATGTTCAATGACCCTCTGTTTTGCAAAATTATTATGTGTTGCTGTTTTTTTTTTTGATTTACATTTTTTATCCCTCTACTGTACAAGCTTTGTCCAAGCGGCCTTCTTATGGGGAATTAATTATTTCAGATGAAAAAGGTTGGGCTTTTTTATTTATTTAATATGAGTTTTTTTTTTTAGAAAAGACTAGCTGAAATTTAAATGTCTCTGTGTGTCACTTTATAATGTTTGCAGTTCATCAGTCTAATGTACCAAATAAATAAATAAATAAATACATACATAAATAAATTGTATATATATATATATATATATATATATATATATACATACACACAGCTATATATATATATATATATATATATTTGCACTATTCAACTCATTTCCTGGGATATTTTGATTATAAATATAAAGCTGTCGGCCTGGTATCATTTTCACATAAAATTAGTGTTTTTTTATTTTGTTGAAATTTGTAGGGCAATTGTGTTTTTAGTACCTGTAAAAAAAAGTCTGGTTTGCCATATAAAAACAGAACCAGCTGACTGCAGAATTTTTAAAATAGCTATTATTTTTCGCATGAATAGCTTTTAGTATGGAATCTCTAGTGAGAGTTTATTTTGGAAAAAAAAGGACAGATCACGCGTATTGTTTAATTCCCAATATATCCTATTCTTACATATTTTAAAGGGAAACTGTGGTCTTTTCAATGCTTTTTTAAAGGGTAATTCCACTTTCATAGGGGAAAAAAAGTGCAAAAAAAAAAATAGCATGCACAATGGCGACATAAGTCACACTGTAATTGAATGAAAGAATTGATTTCCTTTTCACTCTGCAAAGCTGCAATTTTTTTGTCAGTTTGTATATATAATAGTATATTTCACACACTTTATATAGTTGGATAATAGGAGCGTAACATTTATAGATATATGGTTTAAATTGCACAGTTGGAGTATGTGTTAATTGTTAGTGATCCCTAAGGTTTTTTTGTTTGGCTTGCAAGTTACACACACCTGTATTTTGTAATTGCTCCCAAACTCACCAACTTGCTGAAGGAGGGAGAAATCCCTGCAGGGATATACAGAGTTTAAAGGGGAAAGGTGTTTGCAAGAAGTTCCCAACATCTATCATATACTGCAGCAATTCTAGTAGGTTCCAGGATATGTGAACCAAAAGTTTATTAAGCCTGTATAATAGGCTTAGAAGGAGGTGAGCGCACATGTAATTTCACTGAAGGATTCACAGAAAGTCACTGTATTATGTTTTAATCACTTTATCACAAATTTGGACTTTTTTTGGATAAACGGATTTATTTTTGTTTTTTATTATTATTGATATATTGAAAATTTTTTGTCAGTTTGTATATATAATAGTATATTTCACACACTTTATATAGTTGGATAATAGGAGCGCAACATTTATAGATATATGTGCACAGCCTTTGCCCCCAGGCTTTGCTATTGCAGGAGCAGAGACACAGGGAACTGAAGAGGTTAAAGGGACAGGCAGCTATGCCTCTAGAGTATTAAGTGTCTGTTTGTATGTGTATGCTGTTTGTATGTATGTGCATAGGTGGTATTGCTGTGCTAATTATATGAGGATGGAGTATAAATGAATCCCAGGAAGCGCTGGGCTGCATATACTTGATTTCTGCACTGTATAAATGACATTCAACTGACCTCTGCACTCTGTGCATTACCAACTCCTGGCCCCTAAACTCTGTGCAATAGAAACCCCTGACTCCTGCTACATACTTCTGACACCTGCACTCAGTACATTACATACGTATGACCCCTCTACTCTATCTGTAGGCTAAAGTTTGAAGTACCTCCGACTGTTAAGACAATCTTGCCACACTCAGATTTTACATGGCATGTTTGACCCCATCCACCACTCTGCCCCCTATGCTGCCCCAATTCTCAGGAATTACAGTTTACAAAAGTTCCTAGGTATGAATTCAGAAACTTAGCACTGAAACATAAGGGAGGTAGGAAACATGGTCACCAGAAAGGTGAGTATATTTTATTGAAGGGTTTTTATATCTTTGAGTCCTAACAAGGTCTCTTTTAAATTGTTACTAAACCCTTAACTGTAAAATCAGTCTGTATATGCAGTAAAGCATGCTTGTTATACTCACTGTGGAACCTAAGGGGTTAATCTTCTGCATTGTGTAAAAAGACTGATCCTGTCATTTCTGATCCTCCCCTTCTTCTACTGTCCCCAATCCATCTGCTGATAGTACAGAGCTCTAGGAGTCACTCTGCACATGCTCAGTTTAGTGGGTATTGCCAGAGAGTTTTTTTTTTTCTTTGAGAGGGTGCATGTGATCAGCACAGGGCCAATCAGCACTGTCCATACAGAGGTTCATGGGTTCTGTAGCCTCATAGGGCAGTATGAAAACTCCTCCTACAAGTATTAGCCAATGCTCTTCCGGACACTGATAGTCACAAGACTGCTTTAACTGCTGATGAGAAAAGGTATTTAGCAATTTATATTTATTAAAATAATTGCATTTCCATGTGTGTACTGTGGAAGACCAGATATAGTGAATGCAGGGTCCTGGGAGACCAGATATAGTGATTGCAGGGTCCGGGGAGACCAGATATAGTGAATGCAGGGTCCGAGGAGACCAGATATAGTGAATGCAGGGTCCGGGGAGACCAGATATAATGAATGCAGGGTCCTGGGTTTATTAACACTAAGTGACAGAACCAGAACAAGCAGGCTGGAAATGATTGTCAGAAAAGTATCAGAATTCCTTTTCTCTATGCTCGTGCTGGGTCATCAACTTAGGCAGCATTGAAGCCAGAGAATGGCATGACAGCCAGGGAGCTAGCATTCTCAAAAAGATAATTCAGCAATAGCAATGTTCATTATTGTCTCACGACGGATTATGTGAAAGCGAAGCTCCATTCAAAGTTAAAAAAAAAGGTGCCCACTGTGCATGCACTTCTAGCAATGCACCTTGTGAATGGCCTCGTAGTCTTCTGCGGGGAGACTATGGTTAGAGGGGGGACAACCACTGCTTCCGGTCAGGTAGGAGATCGCAGTGGAAGTGCGAGCAGGTACCTATCAAAATCGGGTACCCCGCTCCCCCCTTTTGGATGGAGCTCCATTTTAACTGTTGTTTCTGCTTTGTTGCATCTGCTGTTGATCGCCTGAAGCCCTTTTGCATCCACTTCCTGCCTATATGGACTCTAGCAACTGCTATACATTATTTGAGTTACTAAAATGGCTAAGCTAAAATAACAAAACCAGCATTTGCTGGTTCTTTTAATATGCCTCTAGATGACCAGCATGTTTCAACCCACTTCTTCTGAGCCCAGGTTATCCTGGGCCAGCCCCCAGCCTGTGACTGGATAGAAAAAAGAGAGGCAGCACAGTGATGAAGTCATAGTTACAGTGGGGAAAATAATCATTTGGTCCTCTGCAGATTTTTTACGTTTGCCCACTTACATAGAAATGAAATGTCTATAATTTTTATCATAGTTGTATTTCAAATGATGGAGACAGAATATCAATCAAAGATCCAGAAAAACACATGATACAAATGGTATAAATTTAGTTGCAGCTCACTAAGTAAAATAAGTATTTGATCCCCTACCAACCAACAATAATTCTGGCTCCCACAGACTCAAGTGTGCTCATGTGCTACACAGATTAGTGCTGTCAATTTAAGAAGGTGCTCCTAAGGACAACTCGTTATGTGTATGAAAGACACCTGTCAACAGAATTTCACTCTTGGGCACCACCATGAGCAAGACCAAAGAGCTGTCACAGGACATCAGGGACAAGATTGAAGACCTGCACAAGGCTGGAATGGACAACAAGACCATCAACAAGAAGCTTGCTGAGACTGTTGGAGAGATTATTTGCAAATGGAAGAAATACAAAACAACCATCAATCGCCCTTGGTCTGGAGCTCCATGCAAGATTTCACCTCATGTGGTAAGGATGATCATGAGAAAAGTGAGGGATCAGCTCAGCTTGTGAATGACCTCAAAGCAGTTGGGAACACAGTCACCAAACAAACCATTGCTAACGCAATTCGCCGCCATAGATTGAAATCCTGTAGCCCTTGCAAGGTTCCCCTCCTCAAGAAGGCACATGTACAAGCCTGTCTGAAGTTTGCCAATGAACATCTAAATGATTCAGAGAAAGATTGAGAGAACATGCTGTGGTCAGATGAGGCCAAAATTGAGCTCTCTAGCATTAACTCAACTCAATGTGTTTGGAGGAATTAAAATGCTGACTATGACCCCAAGAACACCATCCCTACAGTCAAGCATGGAGGTGGAAACATTATGCTTTGGGGCTGTTTCTCTGCAAAAGGTACAGGCCGACTTTTCCGCATTGAGGGGCTAATGGACGGGGTCATGTATTGTAAAATCTTGGATGAGAACCTTCTTCCCTCATCCAGAACACTGAAGATGGGTCGTGGATGGATCTTCCAGCATGACAATGACTCAAAACATACCACCAAGGCAACAAAGGAGTAGCTCAAGAAGCATATTACGGTGATGGAGAGGTGAGGGCGGTGGAGGGAGCTGAAACTTCAAGTCGCCAAGTGACAGCCAAGAAACCTTAAGAACTTACAGAAGATCTGTGAAGAAAAGTGGACCAAAATCCCTCCTGAGATGTGTGCAAACCTGGTAACTAACCACAAGAAACGTCTTACCTCTGTGTTTGCCAACAAGGGTTTCTCTACTAAGTACTAATCCATGTCTTGCTTGGGGAAACCTATTTTACTGCCACTCAGTTTATGACATTTGTATCATGTGTTTTTTTCTGGATTTTTGGTTGATATAATGTCTCTATCATTTAAAATACACCTATGATAAAAAGTATAGACCAGGGGTGGGCAAACTTTTTGACTTGAGGGCCGCAATGGGTTCATATATTGGACCCGGGGGCCGGACCAAGAGTAGATGAATGATGTGTATGTGTCATCCATAGTAAGTATAGTAATATTCCCCCATAGTAAGCATAGTAATTAATCCCCCATATAGTAATTCATCCCCCATATAGTAATTCATCCCCCATAGTAATTCATCCCCCATATAGTAATCCATCCCCCATAGTAATTCATCCCCCATAGTAATTCATCCCCCATATAGTAATTCATCCCCCATAGTAATCCATCCCCCATAGTAATTCATCCCCCATATAGTAATTCATCCCCCATAGTAATTCATCCCCCACATAGTAATTCATCCCCCATATAGCAATTCATCCCCCATATAGTAATTCATCCCCCATAGTAATTCATCCCCCATATAGTAATTCATCCCCCATAGTAATTCATCCCCCATAGTAATTCATCCCCCATATAGTAATTCATCCCCCATAGTAATTCATCCCCCCTATAGTAATTCATCCCCCATATAGTAATTCATCCCCCATATAGTAATTCATCCCCCCTATAGTAATTCATTCCCCATATTAATTCATCCCCCATATTAAGTCCCCAAGACCCCCCTGTGTCAATTCACTTACCTTTGCTCCGCGCGTTCCTCTCGCCGTATTCCCGCGCCGTTCCGGTGTAGCATGAAGATCTGTCTCCTATGAGGATCTGTCCCCCTCGACGTATCTGCGCATGTGCCAGTTTCAGGCATTAGCAGCCGATCGGCGATCTCCGGCACATGCGCAGATACGTCGAGGGGGACAGATCCTCATAGGAGACAGATTTTCATGCTACACCGGTCTTCAGGGCGGACCGTGAGAGGAGCCTAGCGGGAGCCTAGCTCCGCGGGCCGGATTAAAAGGTCCGCCGGGCCGTAGTTTGCCCATTGCTGGTATAGACCCTTCATTTCTTTGTAAGTGGGCAAACTTACAAAATCTGCAGGGGATCAAATACACTGTACATAGTCTGGTTGAAAAAAGACACAATTCCACCCAGTTCAACCCACAGAGTAAAAAAAAAAAAACACAAACAAATAGAAAACTTCCAGACACACAAATAGAAAACTTCCATATACACAATCCTATACCCAAAGTAGATCCAGAGAAAGGCAAAAAACCCCAAATAAAACATGATACAATATACAATCAGATATTCCCTGGATCTACTTTACCTATAAATATTGGTATCCAGTCATATTTTGTGCATTTAGGAAAGAATCCAGGCCTTTTTAAAAACAATCTACCAAACTGGCCAGAAGCAGCTCTTGAGGGAGTCTTCTCCACAGAGAGGTCATCTCTCTGTCACTCTGCTCTCCCCGACCATCAACATGCTTCTTGTCAGCACATGAACTGATTGAGTTCTTGTGCTCCTTCTTCTTCTCACAATGTAGGTTTGCTGTATAGAGACTACATATCAAAGGCTGATAACAGGTCAAATTCAGGTATTTACACTATTTGCATTTAAAATCTACATTGAATGATTCATCAGCGACTACAGAGCTATCTTTCTATATCTGTCTATAGTTCAGCTTTAAATGGGATCTCATTAGTTACTCACTATAAATACTCTTTGCAGTCTTGTTTTCTTTCTAACAATTCTGCTGCTCTTTAAATGATAAAACAGCCACCACAATGTATGCATGAATATTTATAGGCATAAATTTAACATATTATATGCAATAATTTAATGCACCAGATCATGAGCAGAATTTACTTATTCATAAGGTTATTCCTCATGGGCTCCCAATTAATTCTAATATGCCTATATGTTTTTTTCTCAACAAACCCCGTGACACGCCATACAGCTTAAACCTGTTGTTCTCCCCTTCTTTCTTTATTGAACAGAAGAAGCATATTAATAAGACCCTCATCCCCATTTTCTTTATGTAGAAGAGCATTGGTGGCCACCTAGGAATTGAGGAAGAGCTCAGCTATAGGATACAAAACACAAAAAATGAAAATATTAATATTAAATAATAGCGTGATCGTTCCTCAATATATACTAAATATATACGAAATATATATGTGTAAAGTTTGTGTATTTAAGGTGGAACTCCTGCCAAACAGCTAAAGCACAGTCAGGAAGAGGACTCAGCTGCTTACTGGTTCAACTTTACTGCTTCCGGGGTTAGCCTCCTTGTAATTGTAAAAAAATGATGACGCTGATTCACTATCCAAAGAATATTATTAAACCCTAGTGGTAGATTAGTGGGTCTGCTTCCTAATCCTAAACTGGGCAATTTCCCCCTCTCTGTTGTGTATCATCTGAACTCTGCCCAGGGACCTCCCTCCCCATCTAAATAATACAATCTTTCAGCTAATCACCCCAAAATAATTAAATACACAAAATGCTTGCCTGAATCAAAGTTTAGCCTGAGTCCCATGCCGCACCAGGACTTCCCTCTTTTTGAGAGTGGTAAGGTCTTTCTTCGGGGGTCCTTGTCACTGCCTGGTGTTGTGGACTCTTCCAGTTGGATCCATTAGCAAGGTCTTAAAAACTCCAGTAGTGGGGTGATGATGTCATGATGAGAGAAAGCTACAGAGCAGTTGGTAGTGGGTCCAGACTGTAGCAATAGAATGGGGTTTTAACCCACAGAAAAGACCCCATGGAGAGTCATGTAAAGATGGATTCAGGTAAATGAAAAGGAGGTTAGAAAGGTTGGTTTTGATTTTTTTTTTATTTTGAAAAGATTAAAGTGGGTGGATGAGGAAAATGGAGGTTGTTCAAGGTTTTTCCAAGGGAAGTATTGAAGTGTTATTTGCCCTTTATGTCCTGATTGGGGAGATCCTTTCTTACTTCTTGTTCTGGTGACCAGAGAGTGAGATATTTTCCATTTGGGATGGCAAAAAAACTGACAGAGGCTCTAACCCTTCCCTGAATTGGAAAGATTGGCCCACTTTTTATCTTGGTGAAAATGAGGAAGAATATTCCCAATGCCAACAGCAATCTAAAAAAAAAATACACCAGAGGTTCCAACCTGTTCTCATTCTGTCTAAAATAGAAAAAACTTTTTGCTGCAATTGGACTTAAGGTCCTTTACACCTGTGTGCTTCATTGCAGTTCATTATTGCACGCATGTTAATGATATTTTGCTTATTAATTTGTGTTTTGTTAAGGCAGCCCTTTCATTTTGAATGAGCTGTTAGCACATCAAAGCAAGTTGTACAGGAACCTTTTTATTTCAACATCTCACATCACAACATATGTGTGGTTCTCATCTATGTGTTGCAGTGTGCTGGAATGCATGGGCATCAAGATGCATTTGCAAAGTGCATTGGGGTGCCATGTATGAATAGCACTGCAGTGCAAGGCAAAGACAAACGGGCATCATTGTCATGCCTGAGAATTTTATGGATTTTGGCTGGATCCTCCAGCTAATCAGTCAGATTGTCAGAGTTTCAGTTTAGCACCTCTAATCTCCAGTTCTGAAATCTGCCCCAGAATTACCAAACCAATGTCAGGCATAACCTCTGTTGTAAAATTTTCTGCACTCTTTGTTCTACAAAGCAGAATGAACTCTGTGGTCTTCATTGTGTTGTGCAGTGACCCTGCCTTTGGTATGACATCATGCCAGACTCCATAAAATGGTGTGCAGCCACTTGGCTTTGTTCAGCTGCTCACTACACTGAAAAGGAGGATCTTGCTGCATCTCCAGGCTTCTTTCTGGAGCAAAGATGGAGCTGGGCTTGAAATGGAGCAAGAGAGTCTCTGTCCTTCCTGGCAAGGGGCAGGACTACAAGTGGCTACTGGCAGGAGTCTCCCTATTATCTAGGGTTATAGCTGGCATTCTGAAGCTCACCATAATGTATCTGGTGGACGTCACTAAGGTGAGGACTCTGGAGGTGATTGGACCTACTAACAGGTGTCATGGCAAGCATAGAATGTCTCTGCTATGTGCAAGGGTTTGCGCATATTATTATGATTATACAGGATTTATACAGCACTAACAGTTTGCGCAGCGCTTTACAATATAAAGGGAGACAGTACAATTACAATACATTTCAGTACAGAAGGAATAGGAGGGCCCTGCTTGTGGAGCTTACACTCTAAAGCAGTGGTTCTCAACCTTTCTAATGCCGCGACCCCTTAATACAGTTCCTCATGTTGTGGTGACCCCCAACCATAAAATTATTTTCATTGCTACTTCATAACTGTAATTTTGCAGTGGGAGGAGTAGTGCCATGTCATTGGTGTCAGTGGAAGGAGTAGTGCCCCATCACTGATGTCAGTGGGATGAATAGTGCCCCATTGTTGGTATCAGTGGGAGGAATAGTGCCCCGTCACTGATGTCAGTGGGATGAATAGTGCCCCATCTTTGGTGTCAGTGGGAGGAGTAGTGCCCCATCGTTGGTGTCAGTGGGAGGAGTAGTGCCCCATCGTTGGTGTCAGTGGGAGGAGTAGTGCCCCATCGTTGGTGTCAGTGGGAGGAGTAGTGCCCCATCGTTGGTGTCAGTGGGAGGAGTAGTGCCCCATCGTTGGTGTCAGTGGGAGGAGTAGTGCCCCATCGTTGGTGTCAGTGGGAGGAGTAGTGCCCCATCGTTGGTGTCAGTGGGGGGAGTAGTGCCCCATCACTGGTGTCAGTGGGAGGAGTAGTGCTCCATCACTGGTGTCAGTGGGAGGAATAGTGCCACATCATTGGTGTCAGTGGGAGGAATAGTGCCCCATCATTGGTGTCAGTGGGGGGAGTAGTGCCCCATCATTGGTGTCAGTGGGGGGAGTAGTGCCCCATCATTGGTGTCAGTGGGGGGAGTAGTGCCCCATCAGTGGTGTCAGTGGGGGGAGTAGTGCCCCATCACTGGTGTCAGTGGGGGGAGTAGTGCCCCATCACTGGTGTCAGTGGGGGGAGTAGTGCCCCATCACTGGTGTCAGTGGGGGGAGTAGTGCCCCATCACTGGTGTCAGTGGGGGGAGTAGTGCCCCATCACTGGTGTCAGTGGGGGGAGTAGTGCCCCATCACTGGTGTCAGTGGGAGGAATAGTGCCACATCATTGGTGTCAGTGGGAGGAATAGTGCCCCATCATTGGTGTCAGTGGGAGGAATAGTGCCCCATCATTGGTGTCAGTGTGGTGGAGGGGAGAATAGTGCCCCATCATTGGGGTCAGGGGGGGGGGGGAAATAGTGTCCCATCGTTGGTGTCAGTGGGGGGAGGAATAGTGCCCCATCATTGGTGTCAGTGGGAGGAATAGTGCCCCATCATTGATGTCAGTGTGGTGGAGGGGAGAATAGTGCCCCATCATTGGGGTCAGGGGGGGGGGGGGGAAATAGTGCCCCATCGTTGGTGTCAGTGGGGGGAAGAATAGTGCCCCATCGTTGGTGTCAGTGGGGGGAGGAATACTGCCCCATCGTTGGTGTCAGTGGGGGGAGGAATACTGCCCCATCGTTGGTGTCAGTGGGGGGAGGAATACTGCCCCATCGTTGGTGTCAGTGGGGGGAGGAATACTGCCCCATCGTTGGTGTCAGTGGGGGGAGGAATACTGCCCCATCGTTGGTGTCAGTGGGGGGAGGAATACTGCCCCATCGTTGGTGTCAGTGGGGGGAGGAATACTGCCCCATCGTTGGTGTCAGTGGGGGGAGTAGTGCCCCATCATTGGTGTCAGTGGGGGGAGTAGTGCCCCATCACTGGTGTCAGTGGGGGGAGTAGTGCCCCATCACTGGTGTCAGTGGGGGGGAGGAATAGTGCCACATCGTTGGTGTCAGTGGGGGGAGGAATAGTGCCACATCGTTGGTGTCAGTGGGGGGAGGAATAGTGCCCCATCGTTGGTGTCAGTGGGGGGAGGAATAGTGCCCCATCGTTGGTGTCAGTGGGGGGAGGAATAGTGCCCCATCGTTGGTGTCAGTGGGGGGAGGAATAGTGCCCCATCGTTGGTGTCAGTGGGGGGAGGAATAGTACCCCATCGTTGGTGTCAGTGGGGGGAGGAATAGTACCCCATCGTTGGTGTCAGTGGGGGGAGGAATAGTGCCCCATCAATGGTGTCAGTGGGGGGAGGAGTAGTGCCCCATCGTTGGTGTCAGTGGGGGGAGGAATAGTGCCCCATCGTTGGTATTAGTGACACAAATGATGGGGCACTATTCCTCCCACTGACACCAATGATACTTACCTTGCTGACCCCTGCTCCAGCCTGGGCTCGCTCTCTCACTTACCTGTCAGCTGTCTTCCTTCTCTGGCCGCTCTCCTCTTCACTCGCTCCCTCGGTCTTCTTTGATGTCCGCGCGCTGCCGCTTGGCTCCTCCTCTCCAAGCTCCACCTCCTCGCCGGTGATTGGCCGCCTGTGTGCCTCTCCTGAGCTACAGTTCCGGTGGCCAATCAGCGGCGAGGAGGCGGAGCTGCTGAGCGATCTTGGAGGTGTGGCCGGGTGACAGCAGCGTATCATCCCGCCCACACATCGCCGGAGACTGCAGCGGTGTCTCGGTTCCTAAGACCATCGGAAATATGTGTTTTCCGATGGTCTTAGGCGACCCCTGGGAAATGGTCGTTCGACCCCCAAAGGGGTCGCGACCCCCAGGTTGAGAACCGCTGCTCTAAAGGAAGGTGGAGGTGGTGCAAAAGGTGATAGCTGTAGGTGCAGGTGGGGTAGGCTTCCCTGAATAAGTGAGTTTTCAAAATTTGCCTAAAGGCAGACAGGGTAGGGGCTGACTGGACATACTGCAGTAGGGAGTTCCAGAGGATGGGAGAAGCTCTGAAGAAGTCCTGGAGGCGAGCGTGGGAGGAGGTGATGAGGGATCTAGAGAGCAAGATGTCTTGGGAGGAGCAGAGCAGGCAATTTGGAAGATATCTGCAGATAAGGTTGGTGATGCAGCTAGGGGCAGTGTTGTGGATGGCTTTGTAAGCTGTGGTTAGTATTTTGAATTTTGACATTGGGTTAGTGGAAGTCAATGAAGGGATTGGCAGAGAGGGGCAGCAGTCGCCGATCGGTTGGTAAGGTGTATGAGTCTAGCAGCAGCATTCATAATAGACTGAAGGGTAGACCAGTGAGAAGGGAGTTGCAGTAATCAAGGCGGGATATAACCAAGGCATAGATAAGTTGTTTTGTGGTGTCATTGGTCAGAAAGGTGTGGATTTCGGAAGTATTGCGGAGGTTGGGCCCAAAGGAGAGGTCATGAGTGGAAGGACCAATGGTTGTGCTGTTGATCTTAATGGTAATGTCATGAGTAGGGGATCGGGGAGGAGGAAATATTACAAGCTCAGTTTTGGAAAGATTTAGTTTAAGCTAGTGGTGTGACATCCATACTGAAATGTTGCTTAGTAGATTTGTGATACGTGGGGAGATTGAGGGGGTGAGCTGGGTAGTGGAGAGATAGATCTGGGTGTCATCAGCATAGAGGTGGTATTGGAAACCATGGGAGGTTATCAGTTGGTCCAGGGAAGATGTTTAGAGAAAGAAAAGGACAGACTCTTGGAGTATCCTAAAGAGAAGAGGAAGAGGAGTGGACAAGGAGGAGTTATTTTATTTGACACTGAAACTGCGCTGAGAAAGGTAAAAGGAGAACCAGGAGAGAACAGAGTCATGGAGGCCAATGGAGTGGAGTTTACTGAGGAGGAGCGGGTGGTCAACTGTGTCAAAGGCAGCAGAAAGGTCTAGGAGTATGAGTACAGAGTCATGGCCATTGGTTTTAGCAGTTAGTAAGTTGTTAGTGAGTTTTAGTAGGGCAGTGGAATGTTGTGGGTGGAAGCCAGACTGTAGAGGATCAAGAAGGTTGTTGTCAGAGAGGTAGCAGTTCATATGGTTGTGAACAAGGCACTCAAGAAGCTTAGAGGCAAACTGGAGCAGGGAGATGGGGCTTAAGTTATTCAAATAGTTGGGATCCAGTGAGGGTTTTTTAAGTATGGGGGTAACCAGGGCATGTTTGAGTGGGGAAGGAAAGGTGCCCATGGAGAGTGAGAGGTTGAAGATGTGGCTTAGAGAGTATAGGATAGAGCAGGAAGGAGGCTGCAATAATTGTGAGGGGACAGGGTCCAGGGGACAGGTGGTGAAGTGAGCCTTGGAAAGGAGTTTGGTAACTTCCTCGGTGGTAACAGGGTTGAAGGAGGAGTGTTGAGTGTGGTGTTGGGCCTGGTATATTGGTTGGAGGAGGAAGCTTGACACTGGAGATCTCATCACGAATTGTGTTGATCTTGTTCTTGAAATGTCTGGCAATCTCCTGTGTAGTAAGTAAGTTAATGGGTGGAGGCAGTGGGGGATGGAGTAAGGAATTAAGGGTGGAAAGGAGTTGATGAGGATTGGATGAGAGGGTTTGGATGATAGTGTTGTAGTAGGTTTGTTTAGCAGCGTGGAGGCCGGAGTTGTATTTGAGAAGGGCGGATTTGTAGAGGGTAAAATCTTGCAAGGATTTAGTTTTACACCATACTTGCTCAAGATGTGCATAGCATTTGTACAGCTAAATCAGTGAATTGCCTTGAAATATGTTACAGTCTGCAAAGGATGAAAACATAAAAAGTAACTGTTACTTTATAATTGGAATGCAGATGACTGAATAATGGGGAGAAAAGATTGAAAACTATCACTATCTGCTGTCTCAGCAGGATTAGACTACGGCCGCTCAGCCAAACTGTCTCATCAGGAATGCCCTATTTTTTGTTGTCAAGTCAGCATTGTTTGTTTAGAACACCATAAAATGATACAGTTTAATCTCTAAGCAGACCTGTTACTGGAAACCACACTGTTACCACCACATTTAGCTTCAGATTACTATGTGTGCCCTAATTAAATCACTGCTTCCAGTGTGCTCTGCACTCTATGATTAGCCCCTCCCCTTGCCCCACCTCTCACTTCGCCCCAATCTCAGGCTTACTAACTTTGCAAGGTGCCCAGGTATGTTCATTATTGAGACGATGGCTCTCCTATAATCACCCTGCACTGACACTCACTGACACACAGGAAGGTAATAGAGTTTATGGTATTATGGTATGGTAAATATGGTACTGGTCTTCAAAGAGTCAGGAATCTTTCATTTCTGATTAGAGGAATTAGAGAGCCCCCTCAACAATTTTTTAGTATCCCTTTAATTACAGAAAATATACATTTTGCAAGAAAAAGGTGACAGCTGTGGGAATTGATTACATCTGACTGCAAGGGAGATCACTGAGCCATCCTTACATGTATATTAAAAATGAGATTTTCCCTGATTACAATAGCCTTTTAAGGTTGGGGCAGATGTTATTTGAAATACAGTATGGAGTTGAATGGTGGATGACTACCTTATCTCTTGATTTTAGTACCAAATATAGGTCTATACTCATCAAGATTTCCTCTGTTTCCTGTCCTCTTCGCCTGCCGGAGCTAGTCAGGCTTCTACACAACAGTATAACACGTTGGTTTTAAAATGGCTGGATATTATCCTAGAAATATGAAACGCGTTGAGGAAAAATCCCAAGTATTTGGATTGGGCCAATTATTGTGAAACATCAACATGCTACTTATAAAGAGATGTTAAAATTGAGCGGGATAAATTGAAAGTGGATATGTCTTTAAGGAAGATTCTGAAAACTGTGGATATCAAGTTAACAACCAGCCTAAATATGTAGTTTAAAAAGTGGGTTTTATGTGATGTAAATAAAGTGCAAAGCTTTTATGGGATATAGTGAATGTATTTTTCATGTGGTTTATAATTTTGAGGTACCGAAACTATATCTCCCAAAATGAGGTGTGACTACATTTCCCAGAATGCTCTGAGTACTTGTATTAGGGCTATGGCAACGCAAACTGCTGAACACCGCCATCTTCTGGGCATCTTCAGTAACAATGCCCAGTGTTACAGCTGTTTACGACAGCAATTAGCATTGTTTATGGATTCCAAACTGAATTTTTCTTGAGCTGGGTATTTTTAGTAGAGGATGAGATGAGATGTGTCTCACACATTTCACATCTAATCATCTGTTGCTGATTTGTGCATGTTGAAGAAAAGAGGCTGGCCCTGCGTTCAGTATGACACCTCATTCTCCTCACTCAGTTTTGGATTCATCAGACCTCATTATCATCACCATGGCATGTTACTTTAACAAAAGGTAAACTACCTAGTAAAATGCACATAGGTGTCTGCTCAGTCTTAAACTGGAACAGACAGTACTGGGAAAGGGAAGTTTTCCAAAGGTAGATACTGGCACCAGTGACAATTGTCAAAAAGGGGGTATTCTCCAACTTTCTGCTGTGTCTCCACAACAGAAGGAGAAGAGAAATCTCTCCAATGGGAACCGAAAAAAAAATTGGGTTTAAGCAATGATCTATTTATAGATTATTATTATTAATAATATTATTATTATACAGGATATATATAGCGCCAACAGTTTGCTCAGCGCTTTACAAAATAAAGGGAGACAATACAGCAACAATACAGTTCAATACAAGAGGGTTAGGAGCAGGGGTGGACTGACAACTCATGGGGCCCCCGGGCAGTAGGGGATCATGGGGCCCCTGTGTCCTCACCCACACCCAAAAAAGCCTATGAAAAAGCCAATGAAAGGTACCAGGGGCATCTCATGGGGCCCACTACTGACTCCGGGCCCTCAGGCAGTGCCCGAGTGCTCTAATGGTCAGTCCACCCCTGGTTAGGAGGGCCCTGCTCCTTGGAGCTTACAATCTAAGAGGGAGGGGCTGGTGGTACAAAAGGTAATAACTGTGGGGGGTGGATGGGTAGGAGAAATAGAAGATTCAATTATTAGCATTAAATAGGCCATTAATGCATTTTAAGGTATTGATATATATATATATTAATAATTTAAGACTACTGATGAGCTTTCTATAATACCATTCCAGCAAGCTTCCAGGATACCAAAAGGTTACATCTCTCTCTTCAGAGAAACCATTTCATTTTATTGGTGTTATCTATGTAAATATCCCTCTTGTCTGTGTATCTGGGAGACCTCAGAAGTCATCTGTGACCTGTATGTGTGCAGACATGGCCTAGAATAGCTTTGCATTGTCTTATTTGTCTGGACCTTGAGAATGGCAGTTTTCCCTGTGTACTCTTCTTCCAGGCTCACAACAATACAGTGATGACCTACATTCCACAACACATGGGAAAGAACAGTCACAATTTGCTGGAACGATAATCATTTTAATACTTTTCTTAAAGCGCACCTATCAGTATGATAATGGTAGTAAATGTGCCCTAAGACTACAATACAGGCACATAGCAGGACTCAGACAAGCAGTTATAATGTCTTTTTGAGAGACCTGAAGCATCTGAATCCCAAGGAACTCTAACATACTAATTTATTTACATCCTATTAATGCTGAGAGATGGCCCAGTGCCTTTCATCTTCAACAATTTTCTATTGGCCCTTTGCTAGGAATAGCAGCCTTAAAAAAAAAGAGAGTCGGAGGGGACAGGTCAGTTCTTGACAATGCTTTACCTTACTTCTGGGGCCAGATGAGGAATAAAAGTATGGTTGCTGCTACCGCTGACCTCTCCTTAAAGATGCAGCCACAAAGGAACAAACAGCACACTCTCCAATAACTCCCTTTAAACTTATATCAGGGGCACAAACACGGCACGCCTCCTACCAACTCCAAATTACCTAAATGAAGATGAGCACAAACACTCACTTCTAATCACCTTAATTGTGGATGAAGAGGGGCACAAGCATGGCATTCCTTCTACTGACTCTTAATGTTCTATATGAAAGTGGGCACAAACCTGGCACACCTCCCAATGACCTTAAATCAGGAAGAGCACACATATGGCACACCTTCACTGACTCCCAATGACCTTAAAGTAGGATGGGCACAAATACGGCATGCCTCCTACTGACTCCCAAGGACCTACATGAAGGTAGCCACAAATACAGCATGCCTCCCACTGACTTCCAATGACCTTAAATTGGAAGGGGGTGGCACAAACACAGTATGCCTCTCACTGACTCTCAATGACCTACATGAAGGCAGCCACAAACCCCAATGACCTTAAATCAGGGAGGGCACAACCAGGGCACACTTCCCAATGATATTAAATTAGAATGGGCAAAAATATGGCACACCTCCTACTGACTCCCAATGACAGTAAATCAGGGTGGGAACAAACATGGCATATCTCCCAATGACTCCCAATGACCTTAAATCAGGGTGGGCACAAACATGGCACACTTTCCAATGACTCCCAATGACCTCAAATCAGAATGGGAACAAGCATGGCATTGCTCCCACTGACTCCCAATGACTTTAAATAAGAGTGGGCACAAACACCACGTGCCTCCCAGTGACTCCCAATGACTTTAAATTAGGGCTGGAAACATATATGCCATGCTTACCACTGATTCCCACTAATCTTACATTAGGGTGGGCACAAGCAACAACAATCTTTGGAATTTGGTATAGAAGTTCATCATACTAGCACATTACAAGCCCAACCAACCTCATAAACCTGATAAGCATGAATATATGGCCAGTACAGATACAACAGCTCTTAGAGGAGTCCTTCTATAGTGGTTAATATCATTGTTTGAAAAAAAGGCAAATGTTTATTTTGCTTCTCTGGATACACGGCAAACTTCTTTTGAATTGAGCGCAGTGTGTGCCAATACTTTATTTGAGTAGAATGCTTCAGTCACAAATAATTGGCAAGACATTCTTACCTTAAGGGATGTCTTCCTCTTCAAAGCGCTCTGCACTGTGTATTTACTTCTAAATGTGCCAGTGGGGAAATCTATTGTTGATCAAGACAATGAACAAGAAGAGTGAAAGAACCCCACAAAATTGGAAATCACAAGAAACAAAGAAAGGTTTTATGAACACATTAAGAAAAAAAAGTGTTTGCTCATGCATTAGAGTTCAATGCATATACTGAAGATTAAAGGGACATTAAAGGGTTACTCCTGTCCAGTATTAACCAGTGCCAGAGTAAAAATCAGGTATATGGAATGTGCCACGACGATGCATGTCTTTTTTGGGCGGAGGTTTATGAGAAATGGCCCTCCCCAAACAGGATATTGTGCTAAACCTTTAGGTAAATAAGAGAACCAGAACCTTCGCTAAGGGTAAGAGTAGGATTGATAATACAGTTGACAGCACCTCCACCCAGGACAGAGCCAGGAATTCCTTTCCTGGAAAACTAGGCAGTAATCTAATCATAGTAATTAGGAACAGAAGAACTACTGCAACCAGCATATAACATTAACCATACGCATATGGATAAACAAAAGTATAGAAATAATACAAGAAAAGATTAATACCAGTACATACATCCAATGCACAAGCAGATTTTATCAGCAAAGGGCCTGATAGGAGTCCTGGTAAAATTGTACATGTATACCCAGTTGTATATAGTTACTTATAGTGATACCTTCAGATTAATGTTGCAGCACGGTCCCCCCCAGCATGATGCCGTGTCCGTCTTTGTGTGGAGACCTGAAGACAAGATCTTCAGGGATGAGGAGACTCTCCAGCTGATACCCAACCAGCCAGGAATACATTCCTAGTTATCTGACAATAACCGTATCTTCTGATCAGGTATTAGTGGCATGGATAGAACAGTTGTCCCAAAAAAACATTTTAATGATCAAATCCAAAAACAATGTGATCAAAAAACAAAAAACAATGTGATCAAATAAATATATAGTCACTACTTTAAAAATGAATAATGAATAATGCAAAGAAGTCTGTGTTGAAATAAGGTGACAACTCACAGTGATGTGAATCAAATAAAATATAAGTTTCTGGTGATTCCTTAGTGTAATTAAGTTGTGCGCTCACCTCCTTATTAGCCTATGATAGGCTTACTGCGCTTTTTGTTCACTTATGGAACTTTTGAAACCTGTGTTGCATCATATGAAGGGTGG
Source organism: Staurois parvus (assembly GCF_062004578.1). NCBI lineage: Eukaryota > Metazoa > Chordata > Amphibia > Anura > Ranidae > Staurois > Staurois parvus. The sequence goes on from NW_028318196.1 coordinate 908,264, forward strand.
TGGGTATCTCTCAGTTGGCTCCCTGTACTCCTATCCCTGCAGGGATCTCTCTCTCCTGCTGCTATTCTCTTGTTTTCCTCCTTAAGTGTTCCTCAGTGGGAGAGAAATGCAAAAATTGTGCCTTATCCTTTTAAGGTTAAATTACTTTATTATGTGCCCAAATGCAATAAAACAGAATAAAATGGAGGACACTGACTATATACAGTGAGGAACAGAAGTATTTGAACACCCTGCGATTTTGCAAGTTCTCCCACTTAGAAATCATGGAGGGGTCTGAAATTCACATTGTAGGTGCATTCCCACTCTGAGAAACAGAATTAAAAAAAAAATTCAGGAAATCACATTGTATGATTTTTAATGAATTTATTTGTCTTGCACTGCTGAACATAAGTATTTAAACACCTGAGAAAATCAGTGTTAATATTTGGTACAGAAGCCTTTGTTTGCAATTACAGAGGTCAAACGTTTCCTGTAGTTCCTGACCAGGTTTGCACACACTGCAACAGGGATTTTGGCCCACTCCTCCACAAAGATCTCCTCTAGATCTGTCAGGTTTCGAGGCTGTCGCTGAGCAACACAGAGTTTCAGCTCCCTCCAAAGATGTTCTATTGGATTTAGGTCTGGAGACTGGCTAGGCCACTCCATAACCTTGATATGCTTCTTACGGAGCCACTCCTTGGTTATCCTGGCTGTGTGCTTCGGATCGTTGTCATGTTGGAAGACCCAGCCACGACCCATCTGCAATGCTCTGACTGAGGGAAGGAGGTTGTTGCTCAAAATCTCACAATAAATGGCCCCATTCATCCTCTCCTTAATACAGTGCAGTCATCTGTCTCCTTGGCAGAAAAGCACCCCCAAAGCATGATGTTACCACCCCCATGCTTCACAGTAGGGATGGTATTCTTGGGATGCAACTCATCCTTCTTTTTCCTCCAAACAGGATGAGTGAAGTTTAGACCAAAAAGTTCTACTTTGGTCTCATCTGACCACATGACTTTCTCCCATGCCTCCTCTGGATCATCCAGATGGTCATTGGCAAACTTCAGACGGGCCTGGACATGTGATGACTTGAGCAGGGGAACCTTCCTTGCAATGCATGACTGGAAATCATGATGGCGTAGTGTTCTACCGACAGTGACATTTGAAACTGTGGTCCCAGCTCTCTTCATGTCATTGACCAGCTCCTCCCTTGTAGTTCTGGGCTGATTCCTCACCTTTCTTATCATCAGTGATACCCCACGAGGTGAGATCTTGCATGGAGCCCCAGTCTGAGGGAGACTGACAGTCGTCTTTAGCCTCTTCCATTTTCTAACAATTGCTCCAACAGTTGATCTATTTTCACCAAGGTGCTTGGCAATTGCCCCGTAGCGCTTTCCAGCCTTGTGGAGGTCCACAATTTTGTCTCTGGCGTCTTTTGACAGCTCTTTGGTCTTGCCCATGGTAGTAGTTGGCGTCTGACTGACTGTGGGGTGGACAGGTGTCTTTAAAGAGCTCAGACACTAAGTTAGATTAATGAGTGGAGTAGAGGTGGACTTTTTAAAGGCACAGTATCAGGTCTTTGAGAGCCAGAATTCTTGCTGTTTCTTAGGTGTTCAAATACTTATGTTCAGCAGTGCAAGACAAATAAATTCTTTAAAAATCATACAATGTAATTTCCTGAATTTTTTTTTAATTCTGTCTCTCAGAGTGGGAATGCACCTACAATGTGAATTTCAGACCCCTCCATGATTTCTAAGTGGGAGAACTAAGTGGGAGAACTTGCAAAAGCGCAGGGTGTTCAAATACTTCTGTTCCTCACTGTATAGAATGAATGGTGTACTGATGAAGCCGCGTGACCTGCGGCGTAACGCATAGGGGTGGGGCTACGACATCACAGACCATTCGTGGATGGTGAGTATGCACAGAGCACGCTGTAATCGGCTTTTGATTTTAACAAAGCGATTTTAAATTATATTGAATGTGAGTGCATTTGGGCACATAATAAAGTAATTTAACCTTAAAAGGATAAGGCACAATTTTTGCATTTCTCTCCCACTGAGGAACACTTAAGGAGGAAAACAAGAGAGTAGCAGCAGGAGAGAGAGATCCCTGCAGGGATAGGAGTACAGGGAGCCAACTGAGAGATACCCACCACCTTTCATATGATGCAACACAGGTTTCAAAAGTTCCATAAGTGCACAAAAAAGGGCAGTAAGCCTATCATAGGCTAATAAGGAGGTGAGCGCACAACTTATTCACACTAAGGAATCACCGTAAATTTATATTTTATTTGAATCACATCACGGTGAGTTGTCACCTTATTTCAACAGAGACTTCTTTGCATTATTTAATATTCATTTTTAAAGTAGTCACTATATATTTATTTGATCACATTGTTTTTTTGTTTTTTGATCACATTGTTTTTGGATTTGATCATTAAGATTTTTTTTTGGATTATTATTTAGATTATGTTTTAGGGATTTATTGAGTTGATTTATATATATTTTTTATATTTTCACTCAGATTGGGAGCGCGACATATATTAATCATTTTTTTGGTACTTATATACACATGGATAGAGGATGTGTTTGATGTCAGCGCACCTGTATTGATTTTAATTAATGGCTCACAAGTAACACTCAATTCTGGTATGGATAGAACAGTTGGCTGAGACCTTCTCTCTCTCCACTTCCTCTTTCCAGGATCTTTTCCCAACAACCCCTGAGTAAGGAAGTGACATACATAATTATACTTTAAACTAGCAACTGACAGTAGAGGGCCAGGCTTTTTGGGTGCTTCAAAATGAGTGTCAACTGCAGCATACAGTAATTACATAATGCACCATAATATTTTGCATTTTATTCCAATGATATTTTGAAGTAGAACCATGTTACAGGTACTCTAAGACACACTGAGTCCTCTAGGACTTGTCAACATCGCCATGTGGCCAACCTGGGCTTGATTAAACCACATATACAGAATAGGAATCAAGGAAATCAACACCATTTTCAGTGAGCACATAATATGCCAGCACTGGGGAGGGAGCTACAGTTCATTGAGGGAACCATGAATGCCAACATGTACTGTAACATACTGAAACAGAGCATGATCCCCTACCTTCGGAGACGGAGGCCGCAGGGCAATATTCCAACATGATAATGACTCCAAACACACCTCCAAGATGACCACTGCCTTGATAAAGAAGCTGAGGGTGAAAGTGATAGACTGGCCAAACATGTCTCCAGACCTAACCCCTATTGAGCATTCCATTTTGTACCATCTCTCCCAAAGCAGGCTTCCTCCTCCAATCATCCCCCCTCCCTCGCTGTTGAGTGACATGTGGTCGGTGTGTGCTTGCAGATATCACAGGCAACAAACTCAGTGGGAGGGCGTCCTGGCTATAAAACCTCACTAGCTAGGTGCCCCCCTGTCTAAGAAACTCTTGCTTGGAAAGGGATCGTAAAAGCGTAAACCAAGTCCTTCACTGAGTTCAAAGACATTCCAGAGAAGTTATAAACTAGACACCACATTCAACACCCATTTTCCCCTATGATTTCATATCTTCGAATATGAGAGACTTACATAAAAACTGGGCATATATTCAGATTGATCACTTTGATACCAGTTTCCTGATATTTTACACCCCTAGCTGGCATATACAGGAGAGCAGAAAATTATATCTCCTGAACCATTCAAGTGGATATGACATGTTTCATCTCTAACCATTCTGCAGCTGAGTATTAATCTACTAGTGGCCAGGCTTCTAAATGCCCCGAGAATAAGTTATGAATCATAATAGAAACTGTGAGAGTTTCTGGTCATAACTTAGGGCTCCACCTACACCTTACTCCCCAAAGGAAACGATTGGTTTACTGCTCCAGGGAGACACCCTGTGGCGTTACTAGAAAAGCTAAGCTAGGCTGAGTTGAGCGGTGTAAGAGTAGAAGAATCTCCTGTTTTAACAGTGGGAGATAAATCCTTTGCTCTGAAACCTGATCTGCTTAACCCAGGATGTGTGGCAAGTACTTTAACCCTCTAACTTCTCTCTGTTATCTCTTTGCGGTGCTATTGTTCTCTGTATAACTTTATATATATATTGGCTACATCTTTTTCTGTAAATATTTTTATTGCACCCTTTTGACCTTTTAGTAATAAATCTTACTTTCTGAAAGTGTTGAACTGTTTCTAAAGCCTTTAATGCAAACTATGAATTCCTGCCTCTAAAGAGCGCTACTGTGTATGTGTTTAACCCTCTGAATAACCTGCCCGCGGTGACAGTGGTATACAGACGATTATCCAACCATCATAGTGTTATTGCTGATATTGCAGAGTTTCCTCTTTCTCTGTACAAAAAGGAGGTGGTAGCAGTGTAAAGGGTTAATTGTGTATTTTACCTGACCCAGTAACAATCGCGCTCAGGCAGCAGATACACAGATTGTAATCCATTAGCTGGAAAATCTTTGTGCAGAGTGCAGCTGGGAGTGGCATTGTTACGCACGTGACAACGCGGTTTTAGATTGGCTAGTCCTTTGGTCATGAGTTTGGTGAGAAGGGCTGGGGTCTGACGCCGCGATTGTCACAGAAGGTGGAGGAGCGCAAGGTCTCTAACATCCACCAGCTCCATGATGCCGTCATGGAGGTGTGGAAGAGGACTCTAGTTGCAACCTGGTGAACTCCAGGCTCAAGAGGGTTAAGACAGTGTTAGAAAATAATGGTGGCCACAAAAAATATTGACACTTTGTGCCCAATTTGGACATTTTCACTTAGGGGTGTACTCAATTTTGTTGCAAGTGGTTTAGACATGAATGGCTGTGTGTTGAGTTATTTTGAGGGGACAGCAAATTTACACTGTTATACAAGCTGTACACTCACTTCGTCACATTGTAGCAAAGTGTCATTTCTTCAGTATTGTCATATGAAAAGCTATAATAAAATGTTTTAAAAAATGTGAGGTGTGTACTCACTTCTGGGAGATACTATATATATAGTATATATATATATGATTCACCTTTCATTTCTGTTTTAAACTGAATGGGTTGTTATACAAGGTGAGGATTTACATACTGTATACTTTTACAGTGCACATCCACTAAAAAGTCATGTAAATTCTAATAATGAACTTCTATTATTTGCTCCATTTTAGTTTGTTAAATATACTACTGGATATGTTTTGCTATATCTGCCTAATAAATAAATAAAAACAGTTGATCCTGCCAGAAATTAGGGGGTAACACCCTCTGCTCTCTGTCTGTGCCTCACTTTTATTGTTCCCAGCTATCTCTGCTGACTACAAAAAAAAAAGTAGGGGAGCGGGGGATAATTGTTATTATAATGTTATTGTTGTAAGGTGACGAGCTCCATAGATTCAATAGTAACACAGTCACGCTAGGACAGGAAGTATGTTACTGGCAGGATCACCAGTGAAAATAAGGGAAACAAAGCCTTAAAAAAAGAAATGTAATGCAGCCACCATATCTAAGGGTTTAGATACACATCAAGATAATTTACCTTCTCTCTGTTGCATTCATTGTTACAACAAAAATTCACAAAAAGCATGCATGAAGAAAAACAGCTATCCTTGCATGTACCCGACAGGTATCAAGTGCCAATTTCAGCCGAACTCTAACCAGGTGAAATACAAAACCGCCTTGCATCTTCAATCCATATAAATGATCCAGCCTCATTATGAGATAGATTCTACCTAAATTTGCCTCTTTTTTTTGTAACTGCTGACACTGAATGAACAAGCTGATCTAAATTCTTAGATTAATGCTCATAAACCAGAATGACTTTGTACTTTTCTTTTTTTTTTTTTTCACAAGAACCTTCATAAAAAAAAGCATTATGTTAAAAAAACAACACCCTGCAGAGATGTGTACAAATGCTATGAATAAATTATTTAATTACAGCGTAGGACTCAATTAATTTGTACAATACATCAGACCACCCTAAGACATGAAGACAAAAAATATAGAATAAAAAAGTGTCTTGGTGTATGTAGGTCAGGGAAACACTTCATCTGGTATAATTGCTTTTTTTCCCCTTTCACATGGCAAATGGGTTTTTTTTAATACATAGCCTTACATTATAATAATAAGCTATTTCAAATTAAGGCACATCAAAAAAATAGAATTTGTGCCGTGTAGTCAGAACCCCTATGTAACGTTTAATGGGGAAGACATTGCATTTTTTTTTATTTCTTTCAGTTTTCTTTCATGTTTCTGTTTTCTTTGATATGATATGACTCTTTTTTTGCATATGTGTTAAATGTTTTAGGATAAAACTATAAACGCCTTCTCTTTTTGGTCTGAACCCAACCAACAGAAGGCATCAAAGGGTCAGGCCGCCCAAAACTGATTTTTCACTTTAGGCAGAAGCTGTTTTGATTCTTATGTGCTTTTAGACAGGCATGCATGTATCAGTTCACGTGTGTATTTGGAGCATACTGACACACTGTTGTTGATTTATTAAAGGAACTTTGGCTTTCATTAAAAGTGAACATGTTTTATTCTTTTGATAAATCAGTCCTACTGTCCTTGGAGGACTGTATTGAATATGTTTGAAGGAGGCCTTTGCTGACCACTCCTGTAAACACTAGTGCCAGCCAAAGCTAGATCATCTACAAGGCAAACTAGGCAGGAACCTGGGGCCCAGTAGAAGTCTCAGAGGCCCAGCTAAAACTTTTATGCTTGTAGGCACGTGGTAGAGCAGGTCCTATTTAAGGTGCCTCCTTCATCTGGGAGAAGGTTGGGAGTTTAGGCAGGGCTAGGAATGGAGGTGGGTCAGATTGCAGAGGAAGAAGAAGCAACATCTTGCTGATGTGCTCCTGTTCTTCCCCCTTTGGGGGGAGGGCAGAGTGCCCAAAGGCCAACATAGTCCCTAAAAGAGAAAAACAGCTACAGCAGACTGGTTCAGGCAAGAGGAAGACCATAGGAGTTGGTTTACCACATTACCCCATTCCCCCTTACCCCAGGAAGAGAGGAGTAACAGAGCTACAGGGAGTGAGTGCCCTTTTGCAGAAGATGCAAGCAACCTCCAACAGGGCCTAGCATCAGCTGTTCCTCATACTTTGACTATGAAACTGTGTTGGGGTCGATGACCCAAAAGAGTCATATTATCATTTGAGCTCCTTCAGTAAAATACTTAACTTCACCCAGCCTCAGTGTGCCTTATTAGCTCACAATGCTGCTCTGAAGAGAGTTCTACTGATGTCCTCTGCAAAAGGTGAAGCCAGCGTCTGGAACCCTTGGGAGTGAGGGGGCAAAGCTGCACAGCCAGGAGGGTGGAGAAAGTCAGTCTTTGCCCGCTACCCACACATTGGGCAGAGTCAAGGGCAAGGGTATTGTATTGCTCAGAAGGTCAGTTACGTTGGGGGTTGGCTCAGCAGCTCTCTATGGCTGCTACCTGCCAACATGCTCCTGGAATAAACCGGCAGGAAAACACAGTTTCTTAAAGTTGCATAGCTGACTGTTTCTTCAGGGACCATTCACACTTGTGCCTTGTGGCATTGCACTGAAGGTTGAAGGAAAATTGTAACTGAACTGAACTGGAATCAAAACTAGAGTAGCAATTGTGACAGTGCAAGGCCCTGTCACTGTGAAAGGGGTTATGACACTGGGTTCCCCTATATGCAGTGTGAGGGGCTCCTATATTAATTCTGAATAGAGAAAGGTGGATTTTCAATTTTCTCTGGGTTTTGGTATTCCCTCATTGGGTTTCAGAAATTAGAGATTTCAAAGAATTTTGTGAGGGAAGAAATCTCCAACTCTGTGTCCAGGTCTTGCAGAAGGCCAGCTGTCTGATTTTACAGGTGTGCACATCCATTATAGCGAAGGACTTGGGCATAGCTTAGAGATCCTGTTAGGAGAGAGTTGTGTGCTCCCTTTAGGAGAGTCTAGGGGTTGAGGGAATCTGGAGGTCTTGGAAGAGTGAGAAATTCCAGTGTGTCCAGAAAACCCCTATTGAGAGTCCAGGGAGTGGGCTGGTGAAGCAGGGTGCTGCAATCAAAAAGGATGGCAGCCAGGAGAACTGGGAAAGCTGAATGCAACACAGAGGTACTGTGAGAGACAGTCTGAGAGAGCAGCCAAAAATCAAGGTTAAGGTCTAAGCAGCCACATTGCTGAAGAGAGTCAGGTGATTTTTCCATTACCTGTTTTGATGGTAATAATGCACTGTGTGGGGAACTGATTTTGTAAACTTTGAGCTTGTTTAGTAAATGTTGGCCAACAAGCCCTAAAACCACTGTTTCAACTGGCATGGACTCACAAAAAATTATTCTACCACTGAGCTAACAATCCCCCAATAACATACAATCTTGAAGAAAGTGATCAGATTTTTATATCATTTGATTTAGGCAATTTTGATTCCATTTCCCTGTAATTAGTCAAAACTAGAGATATACAAGTTCCATTTCCAGAAATTGTGAAGCCATGGGAAAAAATATTTTTTTCCTTGGTCTTTTTTTCTGGAAAAAAATGAACATTTTTGGAAATATTGAAAAAAGAATTCAGTGTGGAGTAGTTTTACAAATTGAAAGTCATTTTGTTACACTGGGAATGTTAAATGCAGTGTATGTAAAAGTATTATGCTTGATATAAATGTACAGCTTAATCAGTAAATAAACTAAACTTGTGTTTTAAAATATGTGATGATACAGAAGCAGCAGAAAGAGTGTTTCTGGAATGAGAACTCTGGAGGGAAAAGTTACTTGCACTTTCATGCTGGTCCTTATTTCATTCCAAAAGGTATTTTTTAATGTCTGTAGGGCACATCTGGCATACAAGGATGTGTATTGTCATCCATGTAACATTTGAAAAAAAATATTTGTTAAATATAAGCAAAATTATTAGCAAAATTGCAGCTTTGCTCTCAGCAGAAATTGCACTGTGGAAATTTTTCCAAATTGCAGATGTTGGTCTCACCCTTTTACTGATAGGAGGAAAAGAAAAAAAACTATTTACTGAGCAGACTAAAGATAAAAATTATGCTGTGATGGTGGAGAACATTAATAGGATTTATTTAAAGGCTATAATGATAATCTAATTTGTCAGACAAATGTACCCTCTTACCTGTCAATTAAGGCCTGAGAGGAGAACAGAAACTATAATCTACTATATCCCAACAATCACCTTACTGTAGGAGGTACAAGATGGTGCCAAAAGCAAATTAAACTGGAGCCTTTCCCCTGCAGTGCCCCCCTAGTGACATAAAAGCATATTTCTGTTGTTTGAGAACTGCAGTGAGAAGTACAGTGTTACTTGATTTGTATTCCAGGATTTGCTTGTCTTCAGCTGAGAGAAGTTGCAATAATTTAATACTTTACATAAAGTCTCAGAAATCTTTCATTTAAGGTCTTCATGTTATATAGTTTGAATACCATGTCATGGATATATTATGTATCATTTAAAAACAACATATTCCACACTCTTTCTTTTTTTGAAAAAAAAAAAACAGCTTTGAAAAAAAGAGAAAACAACCTTTTTTTCCAAATTTTTCAGGTTTGTTTTTCAAAGTCTTTCCAATCTCTAGTCAAAACCACCATTTTATGATTTCTACTGCTTTGCCATTTCTACAAAACAATGGAAAAGAACGTTTGAACACCAGATCAAACTGCCATCGAATCATTTTTCTTGCTTAGGGGGTGGTTCACACCAGCAGTCTTGGTCTGCATTGGGCCAAGTTGCTCTTTGCAGTCCCAGCACAAGAGCAAAGCAATCTGCACTGCAGAGAATTACAAAAACTTCTCTGTGGTGTGAACGAGCCCTAAGAGTAGTTGACAGTTAAAATCCCCATCAGTTATCTTATTGGGGAGATTTACCCTCACATCCTGGTTTGCAGATCCATCAGAAGTTGACAGAAAATCCCTTCACAGTGCGGGGAAATATCTTCAGAGACAGCAGTCACCAGAACAGGTGTCTTCATTGGGCGATGTCCCCTCACTTCCCACTCTGGTGGCAACTGTAACATTTTGGATTTCACATCACCCAACAGAGGTCACCAGGATAAATGGAGTGGATGAAGCAATAAAACCTGCCAGGGGCTTCAACAGTTCCCTTCTCCATCCAAAATGAAAAAAACCTTTAGCGTTAGATACAGTTTACATAAATAATGGCTTTTGCGATACATTTTTGGTCATTGTATAGTTATTGACCGCGTGTATTAATAATTTTTTTAACATACTCAGAGATGCCGGGCAGACTCGCCTGTGCAGTACACTTAATAACCAGCAGATTAGCTATCTGTTTGTTTTAAAGGTCAGCCGGTTTGTAAACAGGCACAAAGGCTGGGATTATCTGATCTAATTATCTCTCAATAGGCTCAGACACTTGGTCAAAAACAAATTAGTTATTCCTGGTAATGTAAAGTAATAGAAATTAGGAGCAATCAGTCAGGCAAGGTTACCAGGCTCAGCATAAAGCAAATCCATTGTATCAGCCTGGCTTCTGAAAGAGGGAGATAAGAGGCATCTACAGAGTCCTCGGAAAATGGGAACTGGCCAGTTATCTGTAGCTGCTGGAGCTAAACTTCTGAATTCATCATTCTAACAAACTTCTCTCCTTGAAGTGGAACTCCAGCAATGCAACTAAAATACATTTAAGCAAACTGCTTTACCTGCCAGGAAATGTGTAAGCTCGCTTAGCTGCTCTTATGAATGGACAGCTTCTGCCTTGCAGCAATTGGGTCCTTGGTTCAAATCCCGGCCAGGACATTATCTGCATGGAATTTACATGTTCTCCCTTTGATGGGTTTCCACTGGGTACTCCAGTTTCTCCCCACACTCCAAAGACGTGCTGGTAGGTAAATTGGCCCTAATACTTGTATTTATGAACGTGAGATAGGGACCTTAGATTGCAAGCTCCCTAAAGATGACCTTCCCCCTAAAGGTCATGTCATGCTGCCCTGCCGCCTTCCTTCTCTTACATTTGGACATTCATTTTTTAAACTAATGTCATTTATTTGTGCAGCACTTCTGTGTTTTTCGTCTAAGCAAGAATTACTCCCCACACCCATTTGCAGACGTCCCGAGCAAGCCCAGCACCACAGCTGTGCTTGCACTGGGTTCCCTGACCATCTGTGCATGCTGGAGGTTTCCAGCACATATACATAGACAGTTATCAGGGAAGTCCCAAACCTTCCTCGTCTTTGCTCATGCATGGAAAATCACCTGCAGATGTGGTGAAGGGCTCTTCAAGAACCCGAAGGTTGGACAAAGTCCTTCAGCACATCTGCAGATGCATCACGGAGCCATCTGAGAGATAGACTGAAGGTTCCCTTTAATTACTTGCAGCCCACCCACAGTAGCTTTACTGCAAGCGGGCGACAGCTACAGGCCAGGAAATGTACACTGGTGCACCCCATGGCCTCAGGCAGTCGGGGTATCACATGATCACAAGAAAACACAACTGTTATGAATAGGTTTCATTCATAACAGCTGTGCTTAGTATTGTGATGCTGTAATTAGGCCACAGCTATTACATGGTACCTGGCCTGGCCTGGGTGTATCCCTGAGGACATGCATGTGCACAAAACGCGTTGGATAGAGCCTACGTGCTGACGTCACGCAGCCATTTCCAAGTTCCGGAACCCGCGGCCATCTTGGCATGTTTGGCCGCAATTACTTGTTTTTGATTCTCCACGTGGAAGATGTTTAAAGCTTGTCTTTTATGTAACAATTTTTAAATTCAATAAATACTACACTATATATGATCTTCTGGGCTCCTACTTGTGTTATAGGTGTCTTGGAGGAGATAGAAACGAAGGTTCCTAGGTTGTAGCTGGTTTTCTGGTGAATCAAAGTGGTGGAGGATCCTGCACAGGAGAGGAGCACCTTTTGGGATTAGAAGTATTTGGAATTGTTTCACTGTTATTCTAATTGGGCTGTTATTGGAAGAACATTTCGTTATATTATTGCACGTGGCACTTTAATGAGCAATCTGTATGTTAATATTGATTCATAACATTTTATTCATGAATTGATTCAGGTTAATATATATATATACCTGAATCAATTCATGAATAACATTATATATATATATATATATTTTATTTTTTTTCTATGCGCTGCGCTGTTTGTATTTAATTTGTTGGTACCTTGGCCATTCACAGCACCCTGTACCATGTTATAGCTGTGGGGCAATCATAGATCACTATAGTAATCACAGCTGTTATCAATGAAACCCATTCGTGACAGTTCAAAACATTGCTGTTACAGTGATCATCACTGAAACAGCAATCAAATTAAAAAAAAAAAAAAATCCCTGATCACCCCCTCCCAATTTAGTACAGCGTCACTATGGAGACACTGAACTACTCTAATGACAGGATGTACAAAAAAAATTGTAAAAAAAAAATGTCATAAACGAGAAAAATATTTATAAAATTTAATAAAACATTATTTATTTATTTTTTTCCACATACTGTCACCAATCAGTATACCCTAACACCGCCACACCAGTCATATGATGATGCTGTACTGCAGTGGTAACAGTATGTAAAAAACAAATTGTGAAAAAAAATCAAATATTTTTAATGTCTCCAATTTCCAAAAAAATTTGATAAAAATTAAAACTTCAAAAATTTTTGCAAATGCCTCTTACTAAATGCCTCAGGCTCTCTACTTTACAAAAAGGGGTCATTTGGGGGGAGTTTGTACTGTCCTAGCATATAGGATGTAGGATAGGCAGTCAGTACATCAGGACTGATCAATTTTTAAATATATATACTATAGTTTGTAGACTCTATAACGTTCACGGTTTTTTTTTTACCAAAGACATGTAGTAGAATACATGGAGACAATCAATATTGTTAAGTTTATTTGTGCTCTTTGTAGTTTTTTTATTTTATTTTATTCTGTGTATTTTTGGAAAAAAAACCTTAAAATAAAATGAGGTTATTGAGGGGCCATTTTCACACAGGAACAAGTCCAGAACAAAAACATTTCACAAACTACAAAAAAAAACACCTTATATTTCAAATTTGCGCAAAGTAAAAAAAATTAAAAGAAAACATATGTGGCTGCGATAGTCACATTCTATCTGGAGCTGTCCCCCTAAGTACCTATTGTTCACCAAAAGATGCCTTCAGTCTTCGGGGTTGGACAACGCTCAGCCTCCTGCACTCACTGTGTATTGATGCGGAGTGCGGTGAGGATGTCATCTCGTACTTTGGATACTCTCTGAATAATCTAGGACTGCCAGGAGAAGTCCACACTTTACTGTAGTAGGAACGTATTGTACAGTTCCTAATCATCACATTTTTTGCCTTTGCCTCTTTACTCCCCGCACTGCCATCACTGCATAGTCGACATCTATGTTAACATAGGATTGCCACTCAGCACCTTCCAGTTTTTTCATTGTAGGTCCCCATAGGTGGGTTCTCCAACAGAGCATCTATCTTCCAGTTTTCTCAATGTAGGACCACATAGGTGGGTTCTCCAACAGAGCCTGTATCTTCCAGTTTTCTCAATGTAGGACCCCATAAGTGGGTTCTCCAACAGAGCCTGTATCAGACATACCCTGAAGGGTTCACTTTCTGAGGCTGCAGGCTTACCTACCAGTATACTAAGGGAAGCCTCCTTCCATCACCCTCTGCCTCAGGTTCTTCCAGCTCTAAATTTTAAGGAACTAAACTGGCCCTACCTACAATGTCCTTCCAGTGGGGAGGGGTCTCCCTAAAAGGGATACTACCCCTGCTTACATAGGCAGATAAGTTTTCCGGGGGAGACACCTCAAAACTGGGATGTATGGTAACCATACCCTAAAGCAAAGGGGAATTAGAGAGAGAAACAGAGAGGACTGTGTTCTATGAGCAGGGGCGGACTGACTATTTGGAAACTCGGGCACTGCCCAAGGGCCCGGGGTCAGTAGGGGGCCTCATGAGATGCCTCTGGTTCCTTTTTCATAGGCTTTTTTGAGTTTGGGCAAGGACACAGGGGCCCCATGATCCCCTATTGCCCGGGGGCCCCATGAGTTGTCAGTCCGCCCCTGTCTATGAGTGATGTCAGGCGCATGCAAAACCCCACCAAAGTCAGTTATATCTTTATTGTGGTCCCAAGTGTGAATGTGCCATTATCTAGGACCCCAGTGGTCAGTTGTCATTGTTTTAGGACCAGACATTTTGCTTGTCAGTAGAAAGGTTTTGAGTAAGCATACTTTGCAATAGCGACCCAAAAATTCAGCGTCATTTTGGGTTGCGCACTTACAAAGCATACCTATTTATACAAACCTAGTTATATTTTACATTTATTGGTCCTTCCAGTAAGCCTTTCCTGTCAGTAGCCTGGCTGCCATTAACACTTCTTATACAACTTACTGGGAGATGAAATTCATTAAGAGGAATAAAGAGACCTCTTCCTAGGAGCCTATAAGCTGGACATGATGTCTATTGGCTTTGGCATTATAAACGCTTCTGTGGCCTGGAGAGGATATGAAGCCAGGGACACTGTGGTGGGTGGGTGTAACGTGAACTTTCTAAGGACGTCTTTAGCTCTGATAGTGATGAGTGATGAGAGCTGGAGGGGCTCTGAGTGTAAATAAACCCAAAGTACAGAGAACACGTGTGTTCAGCCAGGAACACGTCTACAACGACGACCTTCATCCCCATTGCGGAGCCTCGGAGTCTATACAATGCCTGCCATTTTCTATGTATCTGATCCATGTTATATACTGTATATACTGTGACCACTGCAAATTCTGTATATGAACTGTGCTTATCTGTCTATACAGTACCCACTGCATGTTCTATATTAATATATACTTTATCTATCTATCTATCTATCTATCTATCTATCTATCTATCTAATCAATATATTTAGTATATTGTGTCTACTACATATTCTGACAGTACTTATCTGTCTATACTATGCTCCTGTACTAAAAGTAATGCAAACATGGACATAACATTTTTATGAACTTACATACTGTAGGTCATTAGCTAAATGACTTCACTTTTGAATCACTGGCCCTTTTAAAAATCTGATGAAATCAGTAGAAAGTAAATTATAAAAAAACTCTCATCGATGAGCCTCTTTCTTTGTTCATTCTTGTTTATTTCACTATTTATGTTGGTAGTAAACATTTTGAAAATCAATAAAAAGTAAATTATGAAAAAAAAAAGGATTCTGTTAAAAGCTATGGACCCCCTTCACAGAAATATTCATATAAACACAACTTTGCATGCAGTGAATATATGTACCTTATTTTTTTGAGAATTGATTGCTTTATATACAGTTGTGTTCAAAATAATAGCAGTGTGCTGAAAAAAGTGAATAAAGCTCAAAATCCTTCTAATAGCTTTTATTTCCATACACACAAATGCATTGGGAACACTACACATTCTATTCCAAATCAATACATGAAGAAAAATATATCAAATTTGTGTTGTTCCTCTAAAAATTTGAAGAAAAGTGAATATTAGATTGTTAAAAAAATAGCAGTGTTTGTATTCTTCTTTACAAACTCAAACATTCACTATATAAACTGAAAAATGTTTGAAGATTTTGCTTTCCTTTGAATCACTTAATGAATATTTAGTTGTATAAGCACTGTTTCTGAGAACTGCTGTACATCTGTGTTGCATGGAGGCACCCAACTTCTGGCACCTGTGAACAGGTATTCCAGCCCAGGATGATTGGACTACATTCCACAGTTCTTCTCTATTTCTTGGTTTTGCCTCAGAAACTGCATTTTTGATGTCACCCCACAAGTTTTCTATTGGATTAAGATCCGGGGATTGGGCTGGCCACTCCATAACGTCAATCTTGTTGGTCTGGAACCAAGATGTTGCACGTTTACTGGTGTGTTTGGGGTCGTTGTCTTGTTGGAACGCCCATATCAAGGGCATTTCCTCTTCAGCATAAGGCAGCATGACCTCTTCAAGTATTCTGATGTATTCAAACTGATCCATGATCCCTGGTATGCGATAAATAGGCCCAACACCGTAGTATGAGAAACATCCCCATATCATGATGCTTGCACCATTATGCTTCACTGTCTTCACAGTGTACTGTGGCTTGAATTCAGTGTTTGGGGGTCGTCTGACAAACTGTCTCCGGCCACTAGACCCAAAAAGAACAATCTTACACATCAGTCCACAAAATGTTGCACCATTTCTCTTTAGGCCAGTCAATGTGCTCTTTGGAAAATTGTAACCTCTTCAGCACATGTCTTTTTTTTAACAGTGGGACTTTGTGGGGGCTTCTTGCAGATAGCTTGGCTTCACATAGGCGTCTTCTAATTGTAACAGTCCTCACAGGGAACTTTACACCTTCTGTCATCTTCCTGGAGCTGATTGTTGGCTGAGTCCTTGCCATTTTGGCTATTCTTCTATCCATTTGAATGGTAGTTTTTCGCTTTTTTCCACGTCTTTCAGGTTTTGGTTGCCATTTTAAAGCATTTGCGATAATTTTAGCTGAGCAACTTATCATTTTCTGCACTTCTTTATATGTTTTCCCCTCTCCAATCAACTTTTTAATCAAGGTACGCTGTTCTTCTGAACAATGTCTGGAACGGCCCATTTTCCTCAAAATTTTCAGAGAGAAATGCACTGTAACCAGCATGTACAACATTTGCTGCCTTCCTTCCTTAAATAAGGGCAATAACTGCCACCTGTTTTTCAAAGAATGAATGACCTCACTAATAGAACTCCACACTGCTATTATTTTGAACATGCCCCTTTCAATTAGTGATTCAATTACACAGAATCAGCAGCATGCATGTCATGACTGTTGGGTCTGTTGGATTTCTATTACTCTACTACACCTGCTAGTAAATTATTTGCCATGTAGAAATATCATTTCTACCAAAAACAGTGATTGATGAGGTTAGTGATGTCTGACTGCTATTATTTTGAACACAACTGTATATCTGACATATGCAAAGTATGAATAAAGCAAGCAGTTTAAAAAAAAAAAACTCATCGTGTACAAAATAAATAAAACAATTTTTAATTCTGGTCAAATATACTACTACGACTACTACTGTTACTACTTCTACTCTTTTGCTCTCTTTCTCTTGCTTTCTTTCTCCCCCCCCCCATCATCGTTATCTATTTTATTTAAAAGAAAAGGCTGTTCTTGTTTGCCTTGAACATGAAGATGAAACTGTGGAGTGGTCTTCAGCAAGGTGACATGCATATCATCTTTGACAAAACTGACATGCAATCTATTTTTACTTTTTTTTTTTTTTTTAGAAACAAAACCTTAAAACCCTGATTCAGGAAGGTATGTAGTAGGGAATTAGAGCATTCATAGCTTGCTTTACCAAATGAGGGTAGGTGTGTGTCAACGGACCCCCTGAAACCCATCCCTGGTCTATATAATGCGCTACATGTAGTGTATTTTCAATATATGTATCTGCCTACACAATGCCCTTTGTATTTGAAAAAAAGTATATATATGTGTGTACACATATATATATATATATATATATATATATATATATACAAAACTGGTTTAGAGGTGCTCACGGGTCTTGCAGAGGAGGAAGATCAAAAACAGCAGTGTTTTTATTGTCAATGTTTCAATGAAGCTCAGTCCATCTTTCTCAAGACGGCTTGAGTGCCTCTAAACCAGTTTTGGATTTTTGGATTTCCTTGTCTGTGAGAACCTGGGCATTTATCTCAAACACAGACTTTTGGAACTGTTTTATTTATATATATATATATATATATATATATATATATATATATATATATTTTTTTTTTATTTTTTTTTTTTTTCCCCTGTCCTACTACCTGCATGTTCAAGGATTAGTAATCAACCCCACTGTGCCCACTATATATTTTATGACACTTGTATTGTTAGCCAGGTAGTTGGGGAGGACTGTCAGCAAGTCCACTTAGTCCACTTAAAGGAAGGCAAGAAGCTGAGGCCCAGCATTAGAAAGGCCACATCCTGGTATTTGGGAAGCACTGTTAAATATCAAATTCGCCCACTACATATTCTCTACAGTATATGTATACTGTACCCACTACCCATTCTACTGTGCCTGGGCCATTTACATCTATCCACATATGTCCTTCCTTCCTTCCCACCTCCCTTTCTTTCAGGCCACACTATGATATAACAGGAAGAATTTGGTCACGAGAGGCCTCCTTCCTTTTTCCCTACTTTCCATATTGCCTTCCTTCCTTCTTTTTCCTTTCCTCTTCTCTTCCCTTTCCTTTCCTTTCTTTTTCTTTCCTTTCCTTTCCTTATCCCTCTCTTCCCCCTTTTCCTTCCTTCCTATTAATCCTTCCTTCTTCCCACTCTTTTTTTCCTCCTTCCTTCTCTTCATTTCTTCCTCCCTTCCTTTCCTCCCTTCCTTTCCTCCTTTCCTTCCTTCCTTCCTTCCTTCCTTCCTTCCTTCCTTCTTCTCTTCCTTCTTCTCTTCCTTTCCTTGTCCCTCTCTTTCTTCATTTCTTCCCTCCATCTCTTTATATTTTCTTCTTTTCCTTCCACGACTCCTACCTTCTCTCTCTCTTTCTTCCTTCCTATTCATCCTTCCTTCTTCCCACTCTTTCTTCCTTCCCTCCTTCTCCTCTTCCTTCCTTCCTATCTTCCTTCCTGTCTCCCTGTCTTTCTTCATTTCTTCCGTCTATCTCTTTATCTTTTCTTCTCTTCCTTCCACTACTCCTCCCTTCTTTCTCTTTCTTCCTTCCTATTCATCCTTCCTTCTTCCCACTCTTTCTTCCTTCCCTCCTTCTCCTCTTCCTTCCTGCCTATATTCCTTCCTGTCTCCCTCCCTTTCTTCATTTCTTCCTTCTTTTATTCTCTTCCTTCTTTCTTACTCCTTCCCTCTCCCCTCTTTCTTCCTTCTCTTTATTAAATCCTCTCTTCCATTCCTTCCTTTCTTTTCCTTCCTTCTTTCCTCCTTCCTTTCTTTCTTCTTTTTTTTCTCTTCCTTCCATTTTTCCCTTCCTTTTCCTCTTTCCTTCCCTTCCTACTTCCCTCACTCCCTCTCTCTCCCCTTCTCTTTTCTTCCTTCCTTCCTTCCTTCCTTCCTTTTTCTTCCTTTCTTCCTTCCCTTCCTCCCTCCCTCTCTTCCTTCCCTTCCTCCCTCCCTCTCTTCCTTCCCTTCTTCCTCCCTTCCTTCGATCCAGTCTGTATAAACCTGTACTTTCCATTCTCATACAAAAATGCTGGAGACATTGCCTGTGACCTATATAACACATGGAAGAATGGTAATCAGTGAGAATTGTAGAACATGTTAGGAGGGGCTAACAATATAGATTTTTTACGTAGAAGTCAAGATGAAAGGATGCGGCTCACATAGTACTATCACCTTTATTTATCCGGTGAGTATAAGGTATTACAGACCGGCTGTAATTATTGATTGATTAAAAAAAAAGAGTGTTAACCTTCTGTTCGGGGTTTTTGTAAAGAAGAGAATTGCTCCAAGCCATATGAACTACAGTCAGAAACAGTTTAATAAAAGTCAAAGAAGACAAAACTAATGACTATTTCATGTTATAAGGAGGGGTGGTGGTGCCAATAATTTGACTTGGACATGAATATGGGGAAACCGGACTGCTCTGTACACCAGAAGAACATAACAGGTCATTCTTGTGCCATTCACTTACCTGACAAAACTGCGTACAATGCAGAATATTCTGGTGAATTTATTTACTTTATTTTATTTTTTTCTGAGCAAGGTCTAAACTGAAGGAAACATGTGATGCTCCTTTAACAAAATGATAGTTGCTTGGCTGTCATATTGACCCTCTAAAATCAAGTGTGCAGTTGGAACAAGTATGCAGATCTGGTGATCGAACACTACTAGCTGCATGCTTCTTCCAGAGTAAAGACTCATAAAATGTTGGAGCCAGAGACTGCCAGGCTATTAGCATTTTCAAAAGAAGGTTACCAATGGTCTTCCTTTTTCGCCCACTGCAGGTTTTCTCCTAGGTAGACGTCAACCCAAATCACTCTCATAACATGGTCATGTTATTTTAAAGGATAAGTTCACCTTTTTTTTCCCCCTAAATTCCAACTCCGCTATGTACCAACATAGCATTAATCTACTTGTAGAAATGTAAAAGCTTTCCATTTTTTTCTACCCACCTTTATATCAGTGTCCAGATGGTTGTCCAAAAAGCTTCTCTATTATGTTTGCCTTATTTCCTGCAGAGACCTTAGGCCATGGCACAGGAAGGTGTTGACCAGCTGACCTCATTAACACACACCCTGCATCATCCAAGCCTTACATCACCAAGTGCAATGCAAAGCGTCGGATGCAGTGGTGTAAAGCACGCCGTCACTGGACTCTAGAGCAGGGAAGACGTGTTCTCTGGAGTGACCAATCACGCTTCTCTGTCTGGCAATCCGATGGACATGTCTGGGTTTGCCGTTTTCCAAGAGAACGGTACTTGCCTGACTGCACTGTGCCAAGTGTAAATTTTGGTGGAGGGGGGATTATGGTGTGGGGTTGTTTTTCAGGGGTTGGGCTTGGCCTCTTAGTTCCAGTGAAGGGAATTCTTAAGGCGTCAGCATACCAAGACATTTGGGACAATTTCATGCTGCCAACTTTGTGGGAACAGTTTGGGGGTGGCCCCTTCCTGGTCCATAATGACCTGCATGGTGAGTTTGGGGTGGAGGAACTTGACTGACCTGCACAGAGTCCTGACCTCAACCCAATAGAACACCTTTGGGATGAATTAGAACAGAGACTGTGAGACAAAGTCACATGACAAGTCACACAGGTGTGAATGGGATCTAGATGATTTAGCATTGAAAAAAGATACTGGAGCCATGGTTGCAGCTGCTGTAAAAAAATGTACCTTTCCTTTTCAATCTGCTGTGCTGTAATTTTCTGTAAAATTCGATACAATATGACAACTTGGAGGTCTTTTGTACACAGATGGTATATTGAACGCCCACAGGAATGTAATTTCCTGGCTTTGTGATTGGCTCACTGATTTTCCCAGAAGTCTACACTAAGTCAGATTTTAGGCATCCTCTGCAATAGGAATTTCAGTTTTGGTGAGATACTCTCCAAGGGAGGACTGCATTAAAAGGAATGCTGATAGTGCAGAACATTGAGTGCACCAAGCGATTGTAATGAATCAGACCCTTCCATTCAGAATCAGTCTGTAAAGCTCATGGTGAATCTGTTGTGGCAATTTTGAACCCCACCCTTCAAAATCATGCGTTTTGTTATCCTCTGGTGCCACTATTGATTGTGAAGTTCAACCAACCAAGCCTTCAGTTTCAGTAAAACAAAAACAACCTGCGCCACAAAAACTATGTAAAACATTTGAAAGTGAATGCTGCTGTGCCTTGATAAGAATCAAAAAGATTGATAAAAATAAAAAATTAGTGAAACAATAAAACAGCGCAAAACATGAAATGAATCAAAAATAATTATATACAAATCATAATAAATTCTGTGGTTTTGGACATTTATTTTATAACCACAGAATTTATTATGATTTGTGTATAATTATTTTTGATTCATTTCATGTTTTACGCTGTTTTATTGTTTCACTAAGCCTTCAGTTTCATCTCATGTTGCTACAGAACATAATTTTCTTAGCTGGGAATCTTCTTTTCTTGCCAGGTCACAGCTCATGCTCATTTATTTTTCAATTATATTTCTCACACAATTCTCCCATCATTGATTAGAAATAGTGACGGGCTGCATGTTCAAGTCGAACAGAAGTTCAAATCAAACATGGGGTGTTTGGCGGGCTGTTTGCGCCCCACAGTGCACTGTGCCCTGACAGTGCATTGTGATTGGCCAAAGCAGAGCACCTGACCACAGGTCAGAGAGCAAAAACACGGGGGCGGGATTCACAGTGAATGATTGTAATGGCCACTTTGGGAATTCCAGGAAAACTCCGGACACAAACTTGAGGAAAACAAGCTTTTTATTTACCAGCTGGTTGACCTAGCCAGACTCGTGTCTGCAAGCTAAGTGCCTTGAAAAGCATCTTACATGGTGAATATCGTGTCAATTATGTCACAATGTATATATTTCCTCTTTACTTTTTGTACCCTTAAAATACATTCTGAGTAGTTCAGTATATAGCCTTTGCGGTTTCACATTTAGATAAAATATCACCAAGTGAAAGTTAGGGTGTCAGCTGATAGACTGGAACACATTGTTCCACAGGAAATGAGGGGGAGGAAGTGAGCTGATGACCTGGTTCTGCAAACAGATGCTTTTAGAAATGTTAAAGCTTAAAGGGGAACTCTGCAATATTTGGGTGCTGCCACATGATCACTGTGATAGCCAATCAGAGGCTATCACAGCGATCAGGTGACCCAGAATCAGGAGTTCCGGGTCCCGATCGTTAGAACAGGACTCGGGGCTCTCAGTGACAAACCCGGTCTTTGTGCAGTGAGTGCGGCACATTTAGACACGTTTAGGAGCGTTTATACGTGTTTACAAGCATCCAGCATTTTTTCTGTCCAAACGCTGCTGCTCCTGGATGCACTGGCATTTTTTCTGCCCCTAAACTCTCCTGCCACTTAACACAACTAAAAGTCTACGGGGTTGATTTACTAAGGCAAATAGACGGTGCACTTTGCAGTTGCTCCAGAGCTTAGTAAATAAGGTAAAGCTTCACTTTGCAAAGAATACCCAATCACATGCAAGGAAAATAAAAGAACAGCATTTTTGCTTGCACATGATTGGATGATGGAAGTCAGCAGAGCTGCTGCTCATTTTGTAAGCTCTGGAGCAACTGCTCTTGCAGAGTGCACAGTCTATTTGCCTTTAGTAATTCAACACCATAGGCTAACATGGAGGGGAGTGTAGAGGCAGAAAAGAAAGCATAACACCCTTGGAGGAGGTGCAAACACAACCAGTGTGTATGAGGCCTAAAAAGTTTTTTTATTTTTTTTTTGTTCATTTGGTCTTCTGAACATACAATTTAAAGGTTCATTTCTTTTTTTTTGGAAAATGACAAACATGTCTATACCTACCTGCTGTGTGCAGTGGTTTTGCAAAGAGCATCCCGGATCCTCCTCTTCTCGGGTCCCTCACAGGCTCTCCTGGCTCCTTCTGTCTGTCGGGTATCCCGACAGCAAGCAGCTTGTTATGGGGGCACCCGCTTTTCCATGTGTCCATTCACACACACAGAGCCACTGCCTCGCCCCGCCCCCTCTCTTTTTTTATTGGCTAACTGACTTTGATTGACAGCAATGGGAGCCAATGGCTCCTACGTGCTGTCTCAACCAATGAGGAAGCAAAGTCCCGGGCCAGCTGAGGCTATCGTGCACATTGCTAGATCGCGATGGGGCTCAGGTATGTATTGAGGGGACTGGGGGAGCTGCTACACACAGAAGGTTTTTCACCTTCAGCCCTGGTTCACATTGATGCAGTGCGGAATTTGCAGCATTTTCAGTGCAAATTCCACACAGCATCAGAATCGCACCGCGTTCATGCGAATCGATGAGGGTGTGTATGTTAAGTCTCTCTCTCTTTCTCCCCCCCCTCTCCCTCTTTCTCCCCCCTCCCTCTCTCCCTCTTTCTCCCCCCTCCCTCTCTCCCTCTTTCTCCCCCCTCCCTCTTTCTCCCCCCCTCCCTCTTTCTCCCCCCTCCCTCTCTCTCCCCCCCTCTCTCTTTCTCCTCCCTCCCACTTTCTCCCCCTCTCCCTCCCCCCCTCTCTTTCTCCCCCCTCTCACGTTCCCCCTCTCTCTCCCTCTTTCTCCCCCCTCTCTCTTTCTCTCCCTCCCTCTCTCTCTCTTTCTTTCTCTCTCTCGTCCTCCCTCTCTCTCCCCTCTTCCTCTTTTTCTTTCTCTCTCTCCCCCCTCTCCCTCCCTCTCTCTCTTTCTTCCCACTCTCTCTTTATCCCCCTCTCCCTCTTTATCCCCCCCCTCTCTCTTTCCTCCCTCTCCCCTCTCTCCCCCCTCTCTCTCTTCCCTCCCTCTCCCCTCTCTTCCCCCTCTCTCTCTTTCCTTCCTTTATCTCTTCCCTCCCTCTCTCTCTCACCCCCTCCCTCAGATCATATGAGACCACACACCCACCCACCCCCCCTCCAAGGACTGCTGATCTCCGTGCAGCAGGAAGGGGGGGAGGTGTGTGCAGTGATCAGTGTAATCTGCTGGATGGATGACAGGAGGGAGAGCCCACAAAAGACAACACAGCTCACCGCTTCTGGGCTCTTTCATTGCTTCTTTCCCTGCTCCAGGCATTCCCCTGGTCCTGGCTTGTCATCTGCTGGAGGGAGAGGTGTATGATCGTCACTCTGCAACTGCCCTCCCCCACATCAATCTTACTACTGTCCGCCGCTGCTCAAAGGGTCCCTTCTTGAGGGGGGGGGTTCCCTTTGAATCCCTGGCAATTCTCCTGTCAGTTATGGCTGCAATCTTTCTTGGTCTACCTGTACTTGGCTTGGTATCAAGAGATCCCTAAACTTTCCACTTCTTATTAGGTGATTTAACAGTACTGATTGGCATATTCAAGGCTTTGGACATCTTTATATGTCCTTTTCCATAAAGTGCCATTACCTTGTTACGCAGGACTTTTGACAGTTCTTTTCTGATCCCCATGGCTCAGTATCTAGCCTAGTCAGTGCTTCCACGTAAGATCTAACAAACTCATTGACTATTTATACACTGACACTAATTGCAATTTGAAAAGCCACAGATGTGGGACATTAACCTCTAATTGGCGAGTGTCACCTTGTGTGTCTGTACCAAGGCCAAACATTCCAGGGGATGTAGACTTCTGATCCGGGCCATTTGACTTCTTTTTAAATCATAATGATAACAGAAATCACCCAAACAACTATTTGATAATAAATGGCTTCATATGATCATCATCCTTCAATAAAAGAGCATTTTTTGGCATGATCAGTCATATTTTCAATATCAATGCCAAAATTTCACAATTTCTGCCGGGGTATGTAAACGTTTGAGCACAACTGTATTTTATCCCACTGTGGTACATTAACAAGTCTCAGATCAACCAGCCATACTAGGCTATTGCATATGTGGGCCTAGATATGCTGCACTCATTTTTTATTTCCTCAATGTGTGGTAGAAAAAGGATACCATTTAATTTCCCGATGAGGTAATTCTCATTCGACATTCTAATATGAGAAATAAACATAACTTTCTTTTTTATGCAACATTGTCATTCTAATCGGCAAACATAGTTCAAAGTCTTCGCCAACTTCATTTTAAACTGCATCCCCTTCTGGAAAATAAAATTAAGCAGTTCACTTTTGTCTGGTCACAACAAATTATTGCGGCTAACCTTTCCATGCCACCGACAGTTCACAGAACACGTCAAAGCCTTCCAAAAAAAAAAAAAAGTAATATGGATTGCTACACAGAATTTTATTTGGGTATTCAATTTGTACAAATGTCAGACTCAAAGGAGTTATTTAAGATAAATAAAATCACTTGTACATATGCAAATGGAGATGCTGCAGGAAATTGAAGCGTCTTAGATAATAAAATGTCAGGTCTGAAACTAAACAACTTAAATTGAATAGAGTTTTTTTTACTTATCCCCATAAGGAACATCACAGTTTTCCTAAATGTAATCTATAGTGTATTTCTAGTAAGGACATTTTAAATTAATTAATTAATGTATTTATTTTTAGAATTGTTTGATTAAGGTATTTAAATCATTTAATTACATATTTACTTAATTCCATTTAATTTGTTTTTTTTATTTAGTTGTTTGAGTAAGGTATTTAATTTATTTAATTATTAGTACCATTATTAGTCTACTGTCATTTGTAGGGGGCAGGTGCGGGCTGACCATTTGGAAACTCGGGCACTGCCCGAGGGCCCGGGGTAAGTAGGGGGCCACATGAGATGCCCCTGGTACCTTTTTTATAGGCTTTTTTGAGTTTGGGCAAGGACACAGGGGCCCCATGATCCCCTATTGCCCGGGGGCCTCATGAGTTGTCAGTCCGCCCCTGGTAGGGGGTACCTGAAATATTAGGCACACATGCATATTGAATAATGCCAGATTAAATTTAGTTTTAAATTGTTTGATTAATGTATTTCATTTATTTAATTACATCTTTATTTATTCTATTTATTTAATTCATTTTTAATGTAATTGTTTGATTAAGGTATTGAATTTATTTATTTATTTAATTTATCCACTGAATTTATCTATTGGTCTACTGTCATTTGTAGGGTGTATCTGAAATGTCAGGCACTTATGCATATTGCGTAACGTCAGATATAATTTTTTTTTTAATTGTTTGATTAAGTTATTTAATTTATTTAGTCAAATCTTAATGTAATTTAATTCAATTTAATTAATTCATATTTAATGTAATTGTTTAATTAAGATATTTATTGTATTTACTAAATCTTTTTTTTCTAATTATTTAATTTTAAATGCAATTGTTTGATTAAGATATTGAATGTATTTAACTATTTATTCTATCCTTTTAATTTAACTCATGGTCTACTATCATTTGTAGGGTATAGCTGAACTATCAGGCATTTATGCGTATTCAAAAACATTAGAAATACATATTTAAATTTTTTTAAATTGTTTGATTAAGGTATCTAATTTATTTAGTCAAATCTTTATTAATTTAATGTAATAATTAATTTTTATTGTAATTGTTTAATTAAGATATTTAATGTATTTGCTAAATCTTTTATTCTAATTATTTATTTATTTCAGGTACTTATATAGCGCCGTCAATTTACACAGCGCTTTACATATATATTGTACATTCACATCAGTCCCTAACCCTCAAGAGGCGTATAATCTAAGGTCCCTAACTCACATTCATACATACAGGTGAAACTCGAAAAATTAGAATATCGTGCAAAAGTTCATGTATTTCAGTAATGCAACTTAAAAGGTGAAACTAATATATGAGATAGACTCATTACATGCAAAGCAAGATAGTTCAAGCCGTGATTTGTCATAATTGTGATGATTATGGCTTACAGCTCATGAAAACCCCAGTGCCTGTGGCACTGCTGAGGTGTTATGGAAGACCAGGATGCTTCAATAGCGGCCTTCAGCTCTTCTGCATTGTTCGTTCTCATGTCTCTCATCTTTCTCTTGGCAATGCCCCATAGATTCTCTATGGGGTTCAGGTCAGGCGAGTTTGCTGGCCAATCAAGCACAGTAATCCCACGGTCATTGAACCAGGTTTTGGTGCTTTTGGCAGTGTGGGCAGGTGCCAAGTCCTGCTGGAAAATGAAGTCAGCATCCCCATAAATCTCGTCTGTGGAAGGAAGCATGAAGTGCTCCAAAATCTCCTGGTAGACGGCTGCGGTGCCCCTGGACTTAATGAAGCACAGTGGACCAACACCAGCAGATGACATGGCTCCTCAAATCAACACAGACTGTGGAAACTTCACACTCGACTTCAAGCATCTTGCAGTGTGTGCCTCTCCATTCTTCCTCCATACTCTGGGTCCTTGGTTTCCAAATGAGATACAAAAGTTGCTCTCATCAGAAAAGAGGACTTTGGACCACTGAGCAACAGACCAGGTCTGTTTTTCTTTAGCCCAGGTGAGATGCTTCTGACGTTGTTTGTTGTTCAGGAGTGGCTTGACAAGAGGAATACGACATTTGAAGCCCATGTCCAGTATCCGTCTGTGTGTGGTGGCTCTTGATGCACTGACTCCAGCCTCAGTCCACTCCTTGTGAAAGTCCCCAACACTTTTGAATGGCCTTTTCCTGACAATCCTCTCCAGGCTGCGGTCATCCCTGCTGCTTGTGCACCTTTTTCTTCCACACTTTTCCCTTCCACATAACGTTCTATTAATGTGCTTTGCAAAAGAAGTTGGATGTTCCCAAAGTGCTGTATCAATTACCTTTTGAGGCTTTCCCTCCTTATGGAGGGTGTCAATGATGGTTTTCTGCATAACTGTCAGGTCAGCAGTCTTTCCCATGATTGTGATTCCTACTGAACCAGACTGAGAGACCATTTAAAGGCTTAGGAACCCTTTGCAGGTGTTATGGCTTAATTAGCTGATTAGAGTGAGACACTTTGAGCCGAGAATATTGCACCTTTTCACAAGATTCTAATTTTCTGAGATTGTGGGTTTGGGATTTTCATGAGCTGTAAGCCATAATCATCACAATCATGACAAATCACGGCTTGAACTATCTTGCTTTGCATGTAATGAGTCTATCTCATATATTAGTTTCACTTTTTAAGTTGCATTACTGAAATAAATGAACTTTTGCACCATTTCTAATTTTTTGAGTTTCACCTGTGCACATACTAGGGCCAATTTAGCCAGGAGCCAATTAATCTAATAGCATGTCTTTGGAGTGTGGGAGTAAACTAGAATACCCGGAGGAAATCCATGCAGGCACAGGGAAAACATGCAAACTCCAGGCAGCTGATGCCATGGTTGGTATTCAAACCAATGACCTTGGTACTGCCAGGCAGAAGTGCTAACCATTTAGCCACTGTGCTGCTTAACTTTAAATATAATTGTTTAATTAAGGTATTGCATGTATTTAATGATTTAATCTATCCTTTTAATTGATCTATTGCTCATTTTTAGGGGGTAAAAGAAACATGAGGCAGATTTAAAGATTGCGTTCTTTATTTAGATTTTTATTTAAATCTTTTCATAAATCTTTTTTAAAATATTTATTTGCTTGCAGTTCCATATTTGAATTATTTTCCCTAAACTACTAACTTGTAAATGTTCTCTATTTTGTTTTCAGTTGATACATGACCAGGGGCGGACTGACCATTTGGAAACTCAGGCACTGCCCAAGGGCCCGGGGTCAATAGGGGGCCCCATGAGATGCCCCTGGTACCTTTTTCATAAGCTTTTTTGAGTTTGGGCAAGGGCACAGGGGCCCCATGATCCCCTATTGCCTGGGGGCCCCATGATCCCCTATTGATTGTCAGTCCGCCCCTGATGGTTAGTACATAGATTCTGATCTGTTGAGTTATGTTAATGTAGCCCATTCACTTAAAGAGCCTCAGAGTATAGAAAAAAATACCTGAACTTTTTTGGGCATCTTAGAGCACCACTTTTGAACATTTGCATTGCACTGGGTAAAAAGCACGCTAATGTGCACCGTACATATGTAATCAATGGTCATGTGCACTGCCAGCCTTGACAACAAATCCCATAATGCATTGCATCCGTGTTATTCAATGCAAGGAATTTTTTCCCCTGCAGGAGCAAATTGGATCATGGTTTTGCTGGGTTTTGCCTTCCTTTGGATCAACTGTGGGTATAGGATTATAAATTTTTTTTTTTTGGTTGAACTGGATGAACTTTTGTCTTTTTTTAACCAGACTAACTATGTAAATGCTCCCTGATATTTTAGGTGCCCCCTACAATATCCTATACAGTACATCCCATGATGCACTGCACTGCTGGTACTCAGCATGCATGCGTGCCTGATATTTCACATACCCTCTGCAAATGACAGTAGTTTACACATCCCATGATGCACTGCACTGGTGTTATTCACGGCAAGGCAAAGCATCATGGGATATGTAGTCTACTGTCATTTATAAAGGTACATTGAATAACACCAGTGCAGTGCATCATGGGATTTTTAAGGGCACATTGAATAACACCAGTGCATCCCACAATGCACTACACTGGTGTTATTCAATGTGCTGGCATGTCTGATATTACTGGTATATCCTACAAATGACAGTAGACTACACATCCCATGATGCATTGCACTGGTGTTAATCAATGAACGTCTGATATTTATTTATTTTATTTATTTATTTCAGGTACTTATATAGCGCCATCAATTTACGCAGCGCTTTACATATATATTGTACATTCACATCAGTCCCTAACCCTCAAGGGGTGTACAATCTAAGGTCCCTAACTCACATTCATACATATTTGCACGTGAGTGCCTGTTATTTATGGCACCCTTAAAAATGACAGTAGACTACATATCCCATGATGCACTGCCTTGCCGTTATTCAATGTACAGTGGGGCAAAAAAGTATTTAGTCAGCCACCAATTGTGCAAGTTCTCTCACTTAAAAAGATGAGAGAGGCCTGTAATTGGCATCATAGGTAGACCTCAACTATGAGAGACAAAATGAGAAAAAAAATCCAGACAATCACATTGGCTGATTTGGAAAGAATTTATTTGCTAATTATGGTGGAAAATAAGTATTTGGTCACCTACAAACAAGCAAGATTTCTGGCTCTCACAGACCTGTACCTTCTTCTTTAAGAGGCTCCTCTGCCCTGCACTCATTACCTGTATCAATGGCACCTGTTTAAACTTGTTATCAGTATAAAAGACACCTGTCCACAACCTCAAACAGTCACACTCCAAACTCCACTATGGTGAAGACCAAAGAGCTGTCGAAGGACACCAGAAACAAAATTGTAGACCTGCACCAGGCTGGGAAGACTGAATCTGCAATAGGCAAGCAGCTTGGTGTGAACAAATCAACTGTGGGAGCAATAATTAGAAAATGGAAGACATACAAGACCGCTGATAATCTCCCTCGATCTGGGGCTCTACGCAAGATCTTAACCCGTAGGGTCAAAATGATCACAAGAACGGTGAGCAAAAATCCCAGGACCACACGGGGGGACCTAGTGAATGACCTGCAGAGAGCTGGGACCAACGTAACAAAGGCTACCATCAGTAACACACTACGCCACCAGGGACTCAGATCCTGCAGTGCCAGACGTGTCCCCCTGCTTAAGCCAGTACATGTCCGGGCCCTTCTGAAGTTTGCTAGAGAGTGTTTGGATGATCCAGAAGAGGATTGGGAGAATGTCATATGGTCAGATGAAACCAAAATAGAACTGTTTGGTAGAAACACAACTCGTCGTGTTTGGAGGAGAGAGAATGCTGAGTTGCATCCAAAGAACACCATACCTACTGTGAAGCATGGGGGTGGCAACATCATGCTTTGGGGCTATTTCTCCACAAAGGGACCAGGACGACTGATCCATGTACAGGACAGAATGAATGGGGCCATGTATCGTGAGATTTTGAGTGCAAACCTCCTTCCATCAGCAAGGGCATTGAAGATGAAACGTGGCTGGGTCTTCCAACATGACAATGATCCCAAACATACCGCCTGGGCAATGGAGTGGCTTCGTAAGAAGCATTTCAAGGTCCTGGAGTGGCCTAGCCAGTCTCCAGATCTCAACCCCATAGAAAACCTTGGGAGGGAGTTGAAAGTCCGTGTTGCCCAGCGACAGCCCCAAAACATCACTGCTCTAGAGGAGATCTGCATGGAGGAATGGGCCAACCTTGTGAAGACTTACAGGAAACGTTTGACCTCTGTCATTGCCAACAAAGGATATATAACAAAGTATTGAGATGAACTTTTGATATTGACCAAATACTTATTTTCCACCATAATTTGCAAATAAATTCTTTCCAAATCAGCCAATGTGATTGTCTGGATTTTTTTTTCTTATTTTGTCTCTCATAGTTGAGGTCTACCTATGATGCCAATTACAGGCCTCTCTCATCTTTTTAAGTGGGAGAACTTGCACAATTGGTGGCTGACTAAATACTTTTTTGCCCCACTGTACATGCAGTGCAGTGCATCATGGGATGTGTAGTCTACTGTCATTTGAAGGGGGTACCAGAAACATCAAACAGGCATCAGCATAATGCCAGTGCAATGCTTTATGGGATAAGCAGTTTATTGTTATTTTCAGGGATATTTTAAATATCAGGCATGCATGTACAGTTGCAAGAAAAAGTATGTGAACCCCTTGGGATTACGTGGAGTTTTGCATGAATTGGGCATAAAATGTTCTCTGAACGTCATCTAAATCACAACAATAGAAGAACACAGCCTGCTGAACATAATACTACACAAACATTAGATGTTGCCATGGTTTAATTGCACATAACATGTAAACATTCACAGTGCAGGGAGGAAAAAGTATGTGAACCTTTGGACTTAATAACTGGTTGACCCTCCTTTGGCAGCAATAACCTCAACCAAACGTTTCCTGTAGTTGCAGATCAGACCTGCACAACGATCTGGAGTAATTTTGGACCACTCCTCTTCACAAAACTGTTTCAGTGTAGCAATATTCTTGGGATGTCTGGTGTGAATCGCTCTCTTAAGGTCATGCCACAGCATTTCAATCGGGTTGAGGTCAGGACTCTGACTGGGCCACTCCAGAAGGCGTATTCTGTGCTGTTGCAGCCATTGTTTTGTTGAATTACTTGTATGCTTTGGGTCATTGTCCTGTTGCATCACCCATCCTCTGCGGAGCTTCAGTTGGCGGACAGATGGTCGTACGTTTTCCTGCAAAATGTCTTGATAAACTCTGGAATTAATTTTCCCATCAATGACAACAATCCGTCCAGGCCCTGAGGCAGCAAAGCAGCCCCAAACCATGATGCTCCCTCCGCCATGTTTTACAGTGGGGATGAGGTTTTGATGTTGGTGTGCTGTGCCTTTTTTTCTCCACACATAGTGTTGTGTGTTCTTCCCAAACAACTCAGTCTTGGTTTCATCTGTCTACAGTATATTTTGCCAGTAGTGGTGTGGAACATCCAGGTGCTCTTTTGCAAACTTCAAACGTGCTGCAATATTCTATTTGGACAGCAATGGCTTCCTCCATGGTGTCCTCCCATGTACTCCATTCTTGTTTAATGTTTTCCTTATTGTAGATGTGTCAACAAAAATGTTAGCATGTGCCAGAGATTTCTGTAGGTCTTTAGCTGACACTCTGGGATTCTTCTTTACCTCATGCAGCATTCTGCGCTGTGCTCTTGCAGTCATTTTTACAGGACGACCACTCCTAGGGAGAGTAGCAACAGTGCTAAACTTTCTCCATTTGTAGACAGTCTGTCTTACCGTGGACACATGAACATCAAGGCTTTTGGAGATACTTTTGTAACCCTTTCCAGCTTCATGCAAGTCAACAATTCTTGATCGTAGTTCTTCTGAGAGCTCTTTTCTGCGAGGCACGGTTCACATCAGACATTGCTTCTTGAAACCAGTAAACCCAAAACAGGTGTGTGTTTTTTAAGGGCAGGACAGCTGTCAGCAACTCATCCAATATCATCACACTGATTGGAGTCAAGGTTGGCTCACTCCTGACTCCAATTAGCTCTGGGAGAAGTCATTAAGCTAGGGCCTCACATACTTTTTCCTCCCTGCACTGTGAATGTTTACATGTTATGTGCAATTAAACCATTGCAACATCTAATGTTTGTGTAGTATTATGTTCAGCAGACTGTGTTCTTCTATTGTTGTGACTTAGATGACGTTCAGAGCACATTTTATGCCCAATTCATGCAAAACTCCACGTAATCCCAAGGGGTTCACATACTTTTTCTTGCAACTGTATATTGAATAACAGCAAGGCAAAGCATAATGGGATATGTAGTCTACTGTCATTTTTAAGGATACATTGAATAACACCAGTGCATCCCACAATGCACTGCACTGGTGTTATTCAATGTGCTGGCATGCCTGATACTACTGGTACCTCCTACAAATGACAATAGACTGCACATCCCATGATGCACTGCACTGGTGTTATTCAATGTGCTGGCATGCCTGATACTACTGATACCTCCTACAAATGACAGTTGACTACACATCCCATGATGCACCGCACTGGTGTTATTCAATGTGCTGGCATGCCTGATACTACTGGTACCTCCTACAAATGACAGTAGACTACACATCCCATAATGCACTGCACTGGTGTTATTCAATGTGCTGCCATGCATGATATCACTGGTACCTCCTACAAATGACAGTAGACTACACATCCCATGATGCACTGCACTGGCCTTAATCAACGAGCGCCTGATATTTGTGCATGCATGCCTGTTATTTCTGGCACTCTTACAAATGACAGTAGACTTCACATTACATGATGCATTGCCTTGCTGTTATTCAATGTACATGCATGCCTGATATTTCAAATATCCCTGCAAATGACAATAAATTGCTTATCCCATGATGCATTGCACTGGCGTTAGTCAATGGTAATGCAAGCTTGATGTTTTAGGCACCCCCTACAAATGACAGTAGACTACACATCACATGATGCATTGCCTTGCCGTTATTCAGTGAGCATGCATGCCTGATATTTCAGGTACTGTCTACAAATGACAGTAGACTAAGCATCCCATGATGCATTCTGCTGGTGTTATTCAATGCACATGCATTCCTGATATTTCAGGTACCTCCTACAAATGACAGTAGACTACACATCCCATGATGCACTGCACTGGTGTTATTAAGTGTGCTGGCATGCCTTGTATTACTGGTGCCTCCTACAAATGACAGTAGACTACAGATCCCATGATGCACTGCACTGGCCTTAATCAACGAGCGCCTGATATTTGCGCATGCATGCCTGTTATTTCTGGCAGTCTTACAAATGACAGTAGACCACACATTACATGATGCATTGCCTTGCCGTTATTCAGTGAGCATGCATGCCTGATATTTTAGGTACCGTCTACAAATGACAGTAGACTAAGCATCCCATGATGCATTCTGCTGGTGTTATTCAATGCACATGCATGCCTGATATTTCAGGTACCTCCTACAAATGACAGTAGACTAAGCATCCCATGATGCATTCTGCTGGTGTTATTCAATGCACATGCATGCCTTGTATTACTGGTGCCTCCTACAAATGACAGTAGACTACACATCCCATGATGCACTGCACTGGCCTTAATCAACGAGCACCTGATATTTGCGCATGCATGCCTGTTATTTCTGGCAGTCTTACAAATGACAGTAGACCACACATTACATGATGCATTGCCTTGCTGTTATTCAATGTACATGCATGCCTGATATTTCAAATATCCCTGCAAATGACAATAAACTGCTTATCCCATGATGCATTGCACTGGCGTTAGTCAATGGTAATGCAAGCTTGATGTTTTAGGTACCCCCTACAAATGGCAGTAGCCTACACATCACAGATGCATTGCCTTGCCTTTATTCAATGAGCATGCATGCCTGATATTTCAGGTACTGTCTACAAATGACAGTAAACTAAGCATCCCATGATGCATTCTGCTGGTATTATTCAATGCACATGCATGCCTGATATTTCTGGTGCCTCCTACAAATGACAGTAATGGGGCACAAACCGCTGAATAGGCAGGAATCTCAGTCTGTTAACTGATGTAAATTTAGAAGGTTTAACACGCTGGCGCTCTCTGCCAGAGATATATTGTGCAGTGGTCCCACGTGAGAATGCACTGATGGTGGCTACAATAGACCCTTCAGGGAGATCACAGAGGGTTAGTGTAGTCACCCTCATACAGTGTGGCAGACCCAACCTGGACAGGGACATTTGGAGGGGACTAGGGGCTAGCCTTCTACCCACTGATTAGGGCCCATGGAGAGGGAAGATCATTCTCTAATGATGGACAACAACGTGATGAATTCTGAGTGCGAGGATTGGATTAATCATCTGCCTAAAGACAGTAAATCTTCCATTATGGAGTGGATGGAAAGGTGTAATATTAATCCTGTACAGGTTAATGGTCACAGGAAATATGGGGCTCTCATGCAGACCGGGTTGAAAAAGCTCCTCTATTTGGGACAGAAATATGTATCAACAATCTCGCTCATGAAATCTATGAAGATAAATGAATTCCACTTTTTCAAACTGTTGGAATATTGTATGAGTTTTGTCTTATGATGGACAGATTTTACAAGTGAAAGCAAACACCTGATAGACAGCATGTGTAATGGACTTTGTGTATTCAGGGGTGGGCTTGCTGACGGTCTGTCTGGGGCGGGCTCCCTAATTAATCAAAGCACAGTGGTAAAACGGTTAGCACTTCCACCTAGCAGTACTAGGGTCATTGGTTCAAATCCCAACAATGGCACCACCTGCCTGGAGTTTGCATGTTCTCCCTGTGCCTGCGTGAGTTTCCTCCAGGTACTCCAGTTTCCTCCCACACTCCAAAGACATGCTGGTAGGTTAATTGGCTCCTGTCTAAATTGGCCCAGTATGAGTATGTAAATTAGGGACCTTAGATTGTACACCCCTTGAGGGTTAGGGACTGATGTGAATGTACAATATATATGAAAAGTGCTGCGTAAATTGACCATGCTATATAAGTACCTGTAAATATTAAATTGTCTGGTTGTCTGGCTGTTGATTATTATTATTATGCAGGATTTATATAGCGCCAACAGTTTGTGCTTTACAATATAAGGGAGACAGTACAATTGCAATACGTTTAAGTACAGAAGGAATAGGAGGGCCCTGCTCGTGGAGCTTACAATCTAAAGGATTAGCCTAATGTTAATTAGATCACTGTTGGCTGTACTGTTTGCATTGTTTAGTATAATATGATCACGCTCTTACCTGATCAGTATGGGATGTTTATCCCTATGTGTAATTTTTTTATTGTTCATGTGGGGACTGCCCCTATATATAAAAACCAGTGTTCCTGTTCAGTAAAGTAGTTCCATTTGCACCTGAGCTTTTGCCGTATAGTTCTTGGGTGCAATGCCCAGCTATAATACCTTGGTCCTGTGTCCCAGTGGCAAGGAAGCAAATCTTTGACGGAATCAGGTTGGAAGGCATTCCATCACATACAGGAAGTGCAGTAGCAGGATTTCAGGCTAGATTCACATCTTGTGCAAATTGGAAACACACGCAAAATTGTCCTCTTTCCCGACATACACAGAATTGTACTGCCATTTAGCAGATGCACAGTAGTGGTAATAGTGGGTCATGGAACTTCTATGAATCTGTTAACATGTGAATTTTCATGCATGGTAAACTGCATAGTGCTGCAGCATGAGGTTCAGTGTGGAACAGTTTTTACAAATGTGTCAAGCGCTTGGGTGTTTATTTATTTAATAGGGCAGAATAATAATTTATTCTGGCCACTGAAATGAAAAAACACTCAAGCGTTAAACGTGCCACAGAGCTAGGCACGCATTTGTACACGTTATGGCGTCTTTTCATTCTACGCGCAAATCGCAGGAACACCTGCATGTGAACGGAGCCCAAGGAATAAACTATTAGGGAAAGTCAGACATATATTTGTGAACATGAACAGATAATTCAAATTTTATTGATTTTTTCCCCATTTGGATTCAGTAACACTTCAATCCTCACTTCTGGGTGGACTGACCCTCTAGGCTCTTTTTATTTTTCTTTCTTTACCTATAAGGTGAAGTAGATCAAAAAAATCGAATCAATTCCCACACTCCGGGGTATACCGGCCGTGTTCATTATCAGACTTGTTACTCGATTGCTTCGAGTCCCGCGAGTCTCTCCTCCAGCTGAACATTCCGCCGCAGCCTCAGAAGATCCATCGACGCGAGCGCTGAAGGTTTGGCAGCTTGGAAGGGAAACTCGCATGCTATTAATCTGATCTGCAGGTCTGCAATAAGAAATAATCGCCAGGACCATCTGCTTAGACTCATCTGGTGCCAGCGTGAATGGGCATGATGAATTAAAAAGTCCTTTAATGAATTTATTACACAGGTAGCTCGCGCCTTACAGGTGATTGATCATTGTTCAGCTGTTCTACCACAGCTCTAGGCATGTGTAGAGACACTGTTCAATTCACTTATGTATTCCCAGAAAAGTTATGGAATTCTTTTTCAGTTCTGCTGTTCAGATCCAAAATCTAATGTTTAAAGTTTTTCCACACACCAGCTGAAAGTTGAAATGAGGATTGCAGCGTAAGGGCTGATTCACACCAGTAGCCTGGGAGGACACAGGGGTTGATTTACTAAAGCCAAATAGACTGTGCACTTTGCAAAGTGAGAGGGGTCTCCAAACTTTTTAAACAAAGGGCCAGTTTACTGTCCTTAAGACTTTAGAGGGGCCGCACTGTGACAATTGGGAGTAGAAAATGTCCCAGCATCAGTTGGAGTAAACAATGCCCCATTGTTGGTGTCATTGGTAGGAATAGTGCCCCATCATTGGTGTCCGTGGGAGGAATAGTGCCCCATCATTGGTGTCAGTGGGAGGAATAGTGCCTCATCATTGGTGTCCGTGGGAGGAATAGTGCCTCATCATTGGTGTCCATGGGAGGAATAGTGCCTCATCATTGGTGTCCATGGGAGGAATAGTGCCTCATCATTGGTGTCCATGGGAGGAATAGTGCCTCATCATTGGTATCCATGGGAGGAATAGTGCCTCATCATTGGTGTCCATGGGAGGAATAGTGCCTCATCATTGGTGTCCGTGGGAGGAATAGTGCCTCATCATTGGTGTCCGTGGGAGGAATAGTGCCTCATCATTGGTGTCCATGGGAGGAATAGTGTCTCATCATTGGTGTCCGTGGGAGGAATAGTGCCTCATCGTTGGTGTCCATGGGAGGAATAGTGCCTCGTCGTTGGTGTCCATGGGAGGAATAGTGCCTCGTCGTTGGTGTCCATGGGAGGAATAGTGCCTCGTCGTTGGTGTCCATGGGAGGAATAGTGCCTCGTCGTTGGTGTCCATGGGAGGAATAGTGCCTCGTCGTTGGTGTCCATGGGAGCAATAGTGCCTCGTCGTTGGTGTCCATGGGAGGAATAGTGCCTCATCATTGGTGTCCATGGGAGGAATAGTGCCCCATCAATGGTGTCCGTGGGAGGAATAGTGCCACATCATTGGTCTCCGTGGGAGGAATAGTGCCCCATCATTGGTGTCAGTGGCAGGAAAATTTGCAGGAGCAAATTGGATCATGCCTTGCTGCGTTTTTTGCCTTCCTCTGGATCAACTGTGAGTGTAGGATTATAACTTTTTTTTTTATTTAATGGTTGAACTGGATGGACTTTTTTCTTTTTTCAGCCAGACTAACTATGTAACTATATCATTCTGTTTAGTGTCACTTTAGGTTCTATTCACCACAGTTGTATTAGGATGCAGTGGTTCGCATCACAACCTGCTGCACTAAAAAAAGTAGTGCATGCAGTGCTTTTTTTTTCAATGCACACTGCAGCAACACAGTTTTGTGAACTGACACCATAGGAAACATGGCACGTTGCCTTGTCTTAGCATTGGGACTACATTAAGCAACACTGCCAAGAGCACCCCAGTGTAAATGGTGTGAATGGGCCCTAAGCATCTGCTCTGTAAGCTGATTTGTCAGAGGTAGAGGAATTTGGGTGGGCTTCCAGGAGGGTGAGAGTTTTGGTTGAGTACCACCAAAGTGCAGGTGTTCACTAGCAGTCCTCGGAACAGGCAGGGATAGGTTGGTTATAATTATATGGGCATTACATTACAAATCCAAGGTTGGGTAAAAAACAAATAATTCAGTTATGTGTTTAGGTTTTGATGGGAGTTGTCCTTTAAACTCTAAGAAGACCCTTCAAAGAGCCAACATTTCAATCAAAAGTTTTCTTTTATTAAGAATTTAGATTTTTTTGTTTTGTTTTGAATAGAATGGAGGAATGTTAAAATTTCTGTCTGGTTTTAGTTCTAGAAATCAGTAACCCTGAGTACGGAATTTCCCCTCACTTCCTGTCCCTGTGACACCCATATAAGAAAAGATAGTGTGGCTATCACAGGGACAGGGAAGTATGGATAGCGTTTAAAATATTGTCAGAAATTCTAATCCCTCTCAACCGAAAATCACCCCAACATGATCATATTCTATCATAAAAAAGAACAGTTCTGTCTGAAGTTGAGTTATTATCTAAGCAGGGTTTTGTAGAACCCTGGTGTTCCTGTAGAGGTTGCTATGGATTCCTTGAGCAGTTTCCCTCTGAGATAAGTACCTACACATATAGCACTTACCCCATAAAGCGCCCACTGATTTGGTCCCAAGGTTCTTTCCTTAGTTGGTGCTCTAGCAGCCAGACACACAGTCACAGTTACCCTTTGGCCCATTGATCAGTCTAGAAATAACCTTTTTTGATGCTTTATTGAACAAATAGTAACTTGAGAACACCTATATTCCTCCTAAAGGTTCTGAGCACAGTCCTTGCAGCAGCAAATCATGGGCTGAGCTACACAGGGACACCAAGAACAATATCCACTTTTTAGTGTAAGTTAACTCTGATGCAAAAGGGAGAGCAGCAGTCCCTGGGATCTCACTCACTGGTCTGTACTCACTAATGGTCTTAGATAGTTGGATGCCTCCTTCCAATATCTTCCAGACACCTCCCCAGTGAATTCTCCAGACCAGATTCCCAAAAGAAGTCCCTCAGTCAGCTCCAGCAGTGGTCAATAGGATAGCCCCCCAGCTAGCATAGCTGGGACCTCGATGAGCTGTAGAAAAGCACAGCTGGACTTCGTAAAAAGGCAGCAGCCCTTCAGGATGGGATCTCCTCCTCTTGAACAAGAACCCCTCTGCTTTGGGCTTCAAACTATTTATCCTCCCAGCCACCTTCTGAGCACTCTCCCAAGGATTGGCTTGGGACCACATAAATATTCATACTGTGGATTTGACTTTCCCAGCCCACTGTCTTCCAGAACTATCCTGAAGGCAAAGGGAAGCAGTCAAACTCACAACCTGTGAAACTCAGAGCAGACCAAAGTAATCACAGGAAACTCCACTGATTACAGGAGA
This sequence comes from Staurois parvus, assembly GCF_062004578.1. Classification (NCBI taxonomy): domain Eukaryota; kingdom Metazoa; phylum Chordata; class Amphibia; order Anura; family Ranidae; genus Staurois; species Staurois parvus. Next base: position 948,616 of record NW_028318196.1, read on the forward strand.
GCCAAGAATTACATTTACCTAACCTAGCACCTATCTAGAAGGGTGCTATACTGATATCATTGATATTTTTAGTCATCTGTAAGGGGGTAATTCTTCCCAATAACCACAAGTGTAGCAATTTTTAGCAGGGGTTCTCTGATAGTGGAAAGTTATTTCAAGGGTTCTTCTGTGTTGATAAGGTTGAGGAAGGCTGATCTAAACAATGAATAGCACATTGAAACATTCACCAAACCTACTTCTATCTGGGCTCTTAGACTTCCCCTAATTTCTGCAGGCCAAATATTCCCAACTCCACCTACCAGTCTCCCCGATGTCAAACTATGTCTTCCTCTGATGATAGAGACAAGAACGACTCCTACCTTGATCCTACTCCTACTCTTTTTTTTTTTATTGTTTATTTATTTATTACAGGTACTTAAATAGTGCCATCAATTTTACACAGTGCTTTACATGTATATATATATATATATATTGTACATTCACATTAACCCTCAAGGAGCGTACAATCTAAGGTCCCTAACTCACATCCATACATACTAGGGCCAACTTAGACAGGAACCAATTAATCTACCAGCATGTCTTTGGAGTGGGGGAGGAAACCAGAGAACCCAGAGGAAACCCACACAGGCACAGGGAGAACATGCAAACTGCAGGCAGGTGGTGCTGTTTTTGGGATTGAATCGATGACCATAGTATTGCCAGGCGGAAGAGCGAACCATTTAGCCACTGTGCTGCTCATTACAGGACATACCCAGTGGATGGGTGCTACAGGGCAGCAGGGGTGCACAAAATCATGTATATACAGTATACATGATTTTGCAGTTCCGGGTAGGAGGCACGCACAAGCCATGCTTGTGCACTACCAGTACCTCCATTCGCAGTGGTCAATCACCAGGTCCCGGACGGTGATTACTGAGCATCTCAAAGGGGGAGAAGGGCTGCTTTGACTACTAACAGTCCTCCTCCGTTGGCTCGGGCACACTGTTCTGGATGGCTGTGCACAGTGAAGCACACAGACACCGCCCCCTAGTAAAACACGCCCTGCACACAGTTAACCCTTTGATCGCCCCAGATGTTAACCCATTCCTGCCCAGTGCCATTAGTACAGAGTCAGTGCTTATTTTAGCACTGATCACTGTATTGGAGTCACTGGGGATGTCATTGACACCAAGTCAGTTCCCCTAGTGTCAGAATGCCCACCACAGAACCACTAGAAGTCATTGATCGCTGCCAATATTAGTAGAAAAAATAAAATTCCAGTATCTATACCGCCATTGTATAATTGTCACGTGAACCAATTAATTTATAGGTATACATAATGGGATTTTTTTTAGCAAAGACATGGAGCAGAATACATTTTGGCCAAAAGTTATGATGAAATTAGATTTTCAAAATTTTTTTACTGGACATATTTAATAGCAAAAAGTCTAAAATATTGGTTGTTTCTCAAAATTGTCGGGTTTTTTAATCAAATATCAGCGAAACAAAGCTCAATTTGTGGGAAAAAAATAATGTAAATTTCATTTGGGTGCAGCGTTGCATGACCGCGCAATTGTCAGTTAAGGTAACCCAGCGACATAATGCAAAAAATGGCCTGGTCAGGAAGGGGGGTAAATCCTTTGGAGGGCAAGTGGTTAAGTTGGGCATAGATGGGTAGAATTTCGAACACAAATTCTTAGATAACAAAGTTCTAAGAAGTTTGTTCATTTTACAGTTATTAGTACCGTATTTTTCACTCCATAAGACGCACTTTTTTCCCCCAAAAAAAGGGGGGAAAATGTCAGTGCGTCTTATGGAGCGAATGTAAAGCGGCCGGTCCGGTATTTCTGCCGCCACCATGTCAGAATATCGGGCCGGCCGCTCAGCTCTTCTCTCCTGTAGGACCTTACCTGTTCCTCGCTCCAGCGCTGCACAGTCTTCCCGCGGCGGCTTCTGTGACAGCCGGGTGCCCACTGCGCATGCTCGAGAAGCTCTGCGCTTTGTGAATGGTCCGGCGTCTTCTGGGACACATGCCAGGTCCCAGAAGGCTCCGGGCCATTCACAAAGTGCAGCACTTCTCGCGCATGCGCAGTGGGCACCCGGCTGTCACAGAAGCCGCCGTGGGAAAAAGAAGGGAGAACAACTCTGCGGAAGTGGGAGTGGGTACCTGTCAAATTCAGGTACCCGTTCCCCCTCCCTCCCCAAAGGTCAGCAGTCTCTTGGTCATCCCCTGTACTGTCTGCAGTTACTGGTCATCCCCTGTACTGTCTGCAGTCTCTAGTAATCTCCTTTACTGTCTGCAGTCTCTGGTCATCCTCTGCACTGTCTGCAATCTCTGGTCATCTGTACTATTTCCACAGTCTCTGGTCATTCCCTGTACTGTCCGCAGTCTCTGGTCATCTCCTGTACTGTGTCCGCAGTCTCTGGTCATCTCCTGTACTATGTCTGCAGTCTCTGGTCATCTCCTGTACTGTGTCCGCAGTCTCTGGTCATCTGTACTATGTCCACAGTCTCTGGTCATCTCCTGTACTGTGTCCGCAGTCTCTGGTCATCTCCTGTACTGTGTCCGCAGTCTCTGGTCATCTCCTGTACTGTCTACAGTCTCTGGCCATCTCCTGTACTGTGTCTGCAGTCTCTGGTCATCTCCTGTACTGTGTCTACAGTCTCTGGTCATCTCCTGTACTATGTCCGCAGTCTCTGGTCATCCCCTGTACTGTCTGCAGTCTCTGGTCATCTCCTGTACTATGTCCGCAGTCTCTGGTCATCCCCTGTACTGTGTCTGCAGTACATTCGTTCAGAATATTTTTTTTCTTGTTTTTCTCCTCTAAAACTTAGGTGTGTCTTATGGTCAGGTGCGTCTTATGGAGTAAAAAATATGGTAAGTCAAATCAAGGTTTGTGTTGGACCACAGTAACAAAAACATTCCAAGCAGCAGGACGGAAAATGTTTCTTGAACAAACCAATTTCTAACAGTGTATGTGGTTTTTGTTCAGTAAAGTCCATTCGTTCCAAAATCAAATGTTATAAGCAAGCAAAATCTTCTGAACAACGTCTGAATATTCGGAGACTTTTCGTATGAATTTTCTGAAGACTGTTCCTAAGAATTTTCATTGGAAATTCTACTCATTTATGGCCAGCTTTAGAGGGTTGCACAGCCTGGAATCGCTGGAAAGAGGCTGTATTCCTGCACATTTGGGGTTGCAAGATTGGGTAAAGCTTTATCGGTTCCCCAATTCTGATTGCAGTCTGGGGTTACTGGCGAAGCAATATGGCCGATGGTGTACAGAGGAGGTATATACTGCTCTCCTATATCTCCAGCTACTAATGAGATGCAGCTGCTCCCCGCTGTAACATTATATCTAACAGTCCTCCTCTGTGTCCTCTCTGACATACATCGCACTGTTTATTCCAGGATGACGAATGAAGTGACATGCAGAATGTATGCTGAAAAAATATAAACCAGCTGTCTCCTCCACCATACCTGCAGCTGCATGGAACGCAGAGCCAAGCAATATTAAAAAAAAAAATTGGAAGCCACTGCGAGCTGAACTAGACACCTACACATAGGAATAGTCTTGCACAGGCTTCTCCCCTGGACTGAGATTGCTTACTCCAATATCACTGCACGCTGTGAGCTTCTCGCAATGTGCATCAGAAGCTGCAGCAAGTGAGACAGAGCCCTCTTCATTTCCTAGCTTGAGGACATCCAGTATCATCTAGTGCTTTTCTCCTCAGCCTGACTTTGCCTGGCCAGCCCCCTTTCATTCATTGGATTTCAGTTAAACTGGCTGGATGCTGTAACTGGCTGAACTTTGCGAGGGTGGACCAGGGGCGGACTGACCATTTGGAAACTCGGGCACTGCCTGAGGGCCTGGGGTCAGTAGGGGGCCCCATGAAATGCCCTGGTACCTTTTTCATAGGCTTTTTTGAGTTTGAGGAAAGGACACAGGGGCCCCATGATCCCCTATTGCCTGGGGGCCCCATGAGTTGTCAGTCTGCCCCTGGGGTGGACACACCCTAAAGCAGGCCATACATTGGTCGAATTCCGAACGATTTTTCGATCGAAAATCGAAAACATCGTTCGTTCTGTAATCCGATGGTGCCACCAATGATTTTGAAAATTGGTCGTTTTTCACAAATTTTCCAGCATGCCCGATAAACGAAATGGGGAGGAACCACGAAAATCGGCCGATGCCATTGTCCCACTAACAAAGCAAAAATCGGCCAATTATTCTTAGGTACGATTTTCAAACAAAAAAATCGCTCGAAAATTGACCCATGCAGGGCCGGCCTTAGTCCTCATGCACACTGGACATTTTTACAGCGGCTGTTTTTGGCTTTTGATGTTTTTTTCTACAGCCAGTAAACCCCCCAGCATGTTATCCTATGTGTCCATACACACATAGACTGTAATCAATGTTTTTTTGGCTGGAAAAAAATCCAGGACTAGTGGGTTTCTAGAGGAGTTTTTTAGCTGTAAAAACGCTCCAATGCTGCAAAACGCGGTAAATCGAAGCAAACTGGCTTTTTTGGATGTCTTTTTGACCCCCAAAAATATGGAGCTTAACCCCTTCACGCCGGGGCCTCCCAGCCCTTTAAGGGTTCCAGAAGCCGGGAGGTGGGGCGGGGTTTAGAGTCATGTGACCGCCATCACATGATTGGGAAAGGTCCCGATCGAAAGAGGGCGCACACTCTCGGCACATATATCCTTTTTTAATAGAACACAAATGTGTGGCCACTCGGCGTCTAGGCCCAGATGCCGGGAGGCTGCACATTTCTGTGCAGCCGGCGTGAAGAGGTTAATTCCTCATGCACACGGGACATTTTAATAACGCTGGTAATGTTAGGTGTGCAAAATCATGTTAAAAACATGAATTTCAGCTTTTTTTTAGTGTTTTTGCATTAGTATTTAGTGGTGTTTTTCCGCATTTGCGTTTTTTAACCCAAATAAAACATAAAATCATCCAACAACATCGGTTTGCAGCATTTTACCATGTTTTTCAGTGTTTTTACAGCTAAAAAACTCCTCTAGAATCCTACTAGTTCTTGGTTTTTTTTTCCAGTCAAAAAACATCCCAGCCAAAAAATGCTGATTACAGTCTGTGTGTATGGACACATAGGATAACATGCTGAGGGGTTTACTGGATGTAGAAAAAAACATCAAAAGCCAAAAAGAGCCGCTGTAAAAATGTCCCGTGTGCATGAGGACTAACACTTCACAGCATATTCAACTCATGAAGACACAAAGGAGGAGATTTACTAAAGCTGGTTCACTCAGAATCTGGTGCAGATGTGCATGGTAGCCAATCAGCTTCTAATTTCAGCTTGTTCAATTAAGCTTTGGCAATAAAACCTGGAAGCTGATTGGTTTCTATGCAGAAGTGAACCTGATTTTGCACTCCACATCTTTAGTAAGTAAACCCCAAAATGTCCAGTCAGGTTAACTTTCTATAAATGTTTTACTTGCCTAATTGATTATATACACGATTCACATACTTGGCATCAATAAATGCCCAATTTTCTATAAGTCAGGCTTAAAGTGGTTGTCAACCTCTGACATGGAATATGAAGAAAGCATACAGTGGGGGAGATTTACTAAAACTGGAGCACTCAGAATCTGGTGCAGCTGTGCATGGGAGAGCCTATCAGCTTCTAACCAGGGGCGGACTGACAACTCATGAGGCCCCCGGGCAATAGGGGATCATGGGGCCCCTTTGTCATTGCCCAAACTCAAAAAAGCCTATGAAAAAGGTACCAGGGGCATCTCATGGGGTCCCCTACTGACCCCGGGCCCTTGGACAGTGCCCGAGTTTCCAAATGGTTAGTCCGCCCCTGGTTCTAATGTCAGCTTGTTCAATTAAGCTTTGACAATAAAACCTGGAAGCTGATTGGTTTCTATGCAGGTTTAGCAATCTCCGGTTATAGTAAATAACTTCCAGTGTGTTGACTCAATCCAGAACACTAAAGGGGTTATTTACTAAAAGTGGAGAGTGCAAAATCTGGTGCAGCTTTGCCTACAAACCAATCAGCTTCCAGGTTTTACTGCCAAAGCTTAATTGAACAAGCTGAAGTCAGAAACTGATTGGCCCCCTAAGTGTCATTTTTGTCTGCTGCCTCTTTCCTCTGTTACCTGCATGAGGCACTTTTGACAAGTTTTCCTGACACCAACAGAAAAAAGCTGACAGGGGAGCACACACCCTGTGATTGACAAAAACAAGAGGAGGAAAGCGCAACCTAAGTGCAGTAATAAAATGTAATTTATTGGCAAGTGGTCATAACAACCCCCATATAGACATGTGCAGTTCATTTAGTTCCGAATCACAATTCTGACAAATTTTCAGTTTTTTTGAAGATTCAGATGTTTCCGAATTCCGAATTGCATGAATTTAAACTAATCTGAAATAACGAAACAAAATTCGGCTGAAATCTGAATTGAATTGAAAAAAACATTAGAAAACAAATTCAAATTCAAAAACAAATTTGAAAACCAATTTGAATTTGAAAACTAGAATGGAATAAAATAAGAGCAGAAAATAAAGAAATAGAAGAGAATAGAATAGGAAATAATAGACTAGCATAGAAAAGAATAGAGGGGGAAAAAGAACAGAATAGAAAACAATACAAAAGTTTACAATAAAAAATCAAAGAATAGAATAGAAAAGAATAAAATCAATTAGAACAGAATAGAAAAGATTAGAATAGAAAATCAAAGAATAGAATACAATATATTAGCATAAAATAGAGCAAAATAGAACAGAAAATAAAGGAATAGAATATAATCAATTAAAATAGAATATAATAGAAAATATTAGAATAGTATAGAAAAGATTAAAATAAAATAAAATAGAAAATCAAACAATAGAACAGAAAAGATTCAAATTGAAAAAAAAAAATTGAAAACCCAATTCGATATAAAAACAAGAATAGCATAAAATAGAGCAGAAAATAAAGAGTAGAAAAGAATAGAATAGAGGAAAAAAAGAACAGAATAGAAAACAATACAAAATATTAGAATAGAAAATCAAAGAATAGACTAGAAAAGAATAAAATCAATTAGAATAGAGTAGAAAAGAATAGTATAGGAAATCAATGAATATAATAGAAACTATTAGAGTAAAATAGAGCACAATAGAACAGAAAATAAAGGAATAGAACAGAATCAATCATTTATTTCAGGTACTTATATAGCGCCTTCAGTTTACGCAGCGCTTTACATATATATATTGTACATTCACATCAGTCCCTAACCTTCAAGGTGCGTACAATCAAAGGTCCCTAACTTACATACTCATACTAGGGACAATTTAGACAGGATCCAATTAACCTACCAGCATGTCTTTGGAGTGTGGGAGGAAACCGGAGTACCCAGAAGAAACCCACGCAGGCACAGGGAGAACATGCAAACTCCAGGCAGGAGGTGCCGCCGCTGGGATTCAATCCAATGGCCCTAGTACTGCCAGGCGGAAGTGCTAACCATTTAGCCAATTATCATAGAATAGAAAAGACTAGAATAAAAGAGAAAATCAAAGAATAGAATAGAAAAACTATAGAATGGAATAAAATAGAAAGACTATAACTGCCTTCCGAAATTCAAATTTTGAATAGAACGAAGTTCAATTTGAAGAGAATACATTGGAATTGAATAAAAAATAATAGAAAAGATTAGAATTAGATTAAAAAAGACTAAAATACATTACAAAAAAATTGTGAGCTGCTCTATGGAGTAGTGATCAACAAAGGCACTGTGAAAATTTTGCTGAAACAGACATTTCCAATATGGTCACGCAACTCTTCATATAGCCCATATACAATGAAAAACACAAAGATTGTGGATTATGGATTGTAACATTAGAATTATTATCAAATCTGTTAAGATTATTTTTGAATCTGTAAATTGAAATTTCGAATTTGGTCAAATTCGAATAAACTAAACAAATTCCAAAAGCCGAATTAAACGAATGTAACTAATCGACGGAAACAAAATTAGTCAAATAACGAATCACAGAATAAAAGAAGACAATTGCTCATCATAGGTGATAATATTTGCCTTGTCCTGCAGAAGCCATCAGTGGGCTCCTCCCGCTGTAGATAGTCGGATGGAAACCAGGACACCAGCCGGAAATGGAAGTCACCAGGACCAGCTTGGAGCGCTCCTGTGAACGGATGTGACATCACAGGGAGGAGGGATCAGTGTGAAGTGACAGGTTACTGCACTTAGGTTGCGCTCCCCTCCCTTTGCATACAGAGCTGGCATAGTCTGGGGACAGCTGCAATCGGTGCTTAGTTCATGGACTACATTGGACTTTTATGTTGTCATTTTGGAATGCAGCAGTACTAATTATCCACCTATTGTGCCGCTATTCTTTTTTCTTACCAACCTGTGATTGACAGCTTCAGCTCTGTTCCTGTGTGCTGTGTGAAGGGGGTGTGTGTCTCATCCCTCCAATCAGCTCTCAGAGCTCTCCCCACGGAGCTCTGCAGAGTGTATTTTCAGTTTCCCACCCCCTTTCTGGAAACATAGAAAAGCTTTATATATGGACTTTCAACGACTGTAGAGAGGAGAAGACTGCAGATAAACAGGTACAACTGATGTAGGAGGATTTGTTTCATCTTTGTGTATTGCCGGATTCTACTCTCACATCACTGGGTATAGGGAAGGGTTTACAACCGCTTTAAATGATAGCTGGTGATCCCACCATGTTCAAGCACTTCCTGTTATAGGGTGACAACGCTTTGTCCCTGTCTACTAATTTGCTTCTGCGTTATTGCACAGGTTTCTGATGTAGACTACAAGCAGGACTTCTTTGTCAGCGGGAACACGGGGGAATGTAGTTCCAGTACCTCCAGCACTGCATGTATGTAATGGCAAGGGGGGGGGGGGGCAGGAGGGTCTATTGATGCTGGCTGCTGGAGGATCTATTGTTACTGGGAGGATCTCTTGATGAGGGAGGGTCTATTGTTACTGAAGGATCAATTGTTGCTTGTAGGGATCTACTGTTGAGGGAGGGAGCTGTTGTTGCTGGCTGCTGGGGGATCTATTGTTACTGGATCTCTTGATGAGGGAGGGTCTATTGTTGCTGAAGTGTCAAATGTTGCTCGTAGGGATCTACTGTTGAGGGAGAGATCTGTTGTTGCTGGCTGCTGGGGGATCTATTTTTACTGGGAGGATCTCTTGATGAGGGAGGGTCTACTGTTGCTGAAGTGTCATATGTTGCTCGTAGGGATCTACTGTTGAGGGAGAGATTTGTTGTTGCTGGCTGCTGGGGGGTCTCTTCTTACTGGGAGGATCTCTTGATGAGGGAGGGTCCATTGTTGCTGAAGGGTCACTTGTTGCTCCTAGGGTTCTGCTGTTGAGGGAAGGGTCTGTTGTTGCTGGCTGCTGGGGGATCTATTCTTACTGGGAGGATCTCTTGATGAGGGAGGGTCTATTGTTGCTGAAGGGTCACTTGTTGCTTGTAGGGATCTACTGTTGAGGGAGGGTTCTGTTCTTGCTGGCTGCTGGGAGATCTATTGTTGCTGGAGTGGGTCTATTGTTGTTGGGGGGTATTGTGTTCCTTGGGGTGCTTTTGTTGCTAGCAGCAGGGGATCTATGTTACAGCTTTTTATGTTATCTTTAGCAAATTCTATACAAATTACTTAAAGTGGAGTTCCACCTGAAAAAAAGTAGCTGCTGAATTTTAAATACAGCCACTTACCTGTCTCTCGGTCCAGCGGTGTCCTCACCATGGCTGGTTTCACCGGCAGTCTTCTTTCCCCAGCACTGGCATCTTCAGTGTGGGCACCCAGCTGTGATAGCTTGCGGCTTCACAGCCGGGTGCCCACTGCGCATGCGTGAATAGTGCTGCGCTTTGTGACTGGCCCCATAGACTTCTGGGACCTGTCACGTGTCCCACAAGACTTCGGGGAGGGAGGGGGGAGGACAACTTACGTTTCCGATTGCCTAGACGATCACAGCGGAAGTGGGAGTGGGTGTAGCAATTGTGCATACAGAGATGGACGCGGTCACCCATCTTGCTAAGGAGCCTCCATCTTGTATCATTTCTACTCCCAAATCAGTCTCCCTCCTCCAATTCTCCCCTCCCTCAGGAATGTGGTCTGTGTGTGTATGCTGAGTTCAAAAGGCAACAGGCCCCAGTGGGAGGGCTCCATGGTTATAAATCCCAACTTAGCTGGTGCCCAGATGTCTGTTAGCTTCTCAATCTGGGATATCGTAAAGCCATAAAACCAGTCCTTCACTGAGCTTCAAAGACATTCCAGGTAGTCGTAAAACAGACTCACACTTAAAAATCCACTTTTCCATATAATTTTTTATATCTGGAGATATGGAAGACTTACATAAAAACCAGGCATATATTCAGATCGGTCACTTTAATACAAGTCGCCTAATATATTACACCCCCTAGCTGACATCTACAGGAGAACAGAAAATGATATCTTCTTACCCGTCTCAAGCAGGTATGTCACATTTCATATATAGACGTTCAGCAGAAGCTTCTGCATATTAATCCACTAGTGGCAAGGCTGCTACATGCACCGAGGGTAAGTTATGGGTCATGATATAAACTGGGAGGGATTTTGGTTCTATCTTGGGTCTTCGCCTGCAACACCCTCCCCAAATGAGGCGATTGGTTCTCTGCTTCAGGGAGACACCCTGCTGAGTTCCTAGAAAGGCTGTTATGCTTGGAGCAGAGAGTTGAGTTAAGCTGAGTTAAAGTTGAAGAAATCTCCCTTTTAACACCAGGAACCAACTTCGGGAGATAAGGCGCCCTTTTGCTCTGACACTGCTTAAGCTGCTTAACCCAGGACTTTTGGCAAGTACTTCACCTCCCTAAACTTCTTTCTGTTATCTCTTTGCTGTGTTATTGCTCTCTGTGTATATATATATATATATATATATATTGGCTACATCTTTTTCTGTAAATATTTTTATTGCACCCTTTTGACCTTTTAGTAATAAATCTTACTTTCTGAAAGTGTTGAACTGTTTCTAAAGCTCTTTAATGCAAACTAAGAATCCCTGCCTCTGAAGAGCGCTACTGTGTGTTTTAAACGTCTGCATACATCTGTCTGCGGTGACATTGTGTATACAAACGATTATTCAAACATCATAGTGTTATTGCTGATATTGCCGAGTTTCCTCTTTCTCGGTATAAAAAGGAGGTGGTGGCAGTGTGAAGGGTTAATTGCGTAATTAACCTGACCCAGTAACAATCGCTCCCAGGCTGCAGGTACACAGATTGTGGAAAAAAAGATTAGCTGGAAAATCTTTGTGTGGGGTGCAGCTGGGCGTGGCATTGTTACGCACGTGACAGCGCGGTTTTAGATTGGCTAGTCCTTCGGTCATGAGTTTGGTGAGAAGGGCTGGGGTCTGACGCCGCAATCGTCACAGTGGGTACCTGTCAAATTCGGGTACCCCCTCCGCTCCCCAAAGGTGTACCCCCTCCGCTCCCCTACTGGGGAACGGGGGACAAAGGCTTAAAGCAGAACTTCCCCGTTTGGGTGGAGCTCTGCTTTAACACCACAAAATGATACTTGGTTCTGTATTCACTAAAGGGGGTGGTACAGGTAGGTGGTGGAACTAAAGGATGGTACTTGTAGGTGGGTAGGGTGTGGAGGAAAAGGGTGACTCAGAAGGGGTGAGTTCCTGCACCAATTCTCTAAAAAAAAAAAGCCCTGACTACATGTAGCCATTTCTTCACACACTATATGGACATAGTCCACTGTTGTCACCATCACGGAACCTGCCCTGGGAAATGCCATGCAGGCGTCACTGCAGCGGATGTAGACAGACTGCAAAGAGGCAGCAGGAGATCGACAGAACTGAGATGCACCAACACACAGCATTTTAGCAGACCAAGTATCATCCTGCTAGTGTCTACATCAAATATAAGGGCAAAATAATTGAGCACTGCAACAATTTCCCCAAATACCATGCCGATCGATACATCAGGAGAAGACATTTTTCATACGGTGTCATTATAGAACTTAATGACCACATTAAGACCGCTGGAAATATGGGAATGAAATAATTACACTGCCAGCTGCATGCTGCCAACGAGCCGTTATTAATTTCTAATCGCTCCAGCTGACTCTCCTCGAACCCCTAGACTCTTCTGATGTGTTTACTTCGAAATCACGTGTCGGTCTGTTATTTGTCTTTCCTGTTATTTTGCTCTTTGTGGTTTCTCATTATACTAAAGATCGTAACGGGAAAAGTTTTAAGCAGGTTCTACCTAATTGCCCCTGGACAGCCCATGAAGCCGCGAGGAGATAATGATGGCCGATGAAACCTGCAAATATTATGACATTTAAAACTTTTTTTTTTTAATTATAGTTCATTTACGAGTGTCAGCATGTTTAATGATGTACATTTGATAAAGTTTTTCTTTTTTTAAGCTTTGTTTTTTTTTTTTTTTTGTATGCCACTAATTCATAAAATGTCAGAATATGCACAGCCTGATTGTTTCCATCCACCCCTGACCTACGTCGGCTTACAGTCTAATTTTCTTACGGAGACATACGCCTACTTTAGGGCCAATTTAGTCAGAAGCCGAGCAATTATTTGCCACAATGATTAAGGGTTATGGGAGGAAATGATACAAGCAGAGAGACGGTACGCCTCTTTATTTATTAAAGTGTATGTAAACCCAATCGCCAAAGTCTCATATAAGCTTTGACATGTTCAAGTCATTTCAAACTTATTTTTAAACATTTTAAATCTGCAACTTTCATCAAAATGTAAAATCTGGTGATCCTGCCATAACGGTCTTTGTTCATGTACTTTCGGGGGGTGACAACATTCTGTCTCTGTTTCCCAATTATGCTAGTGAATTGTCACCCCTGTCACATCAGCTTCTAATGGAGACTACACATGACTGTTTTAATGCACATTACACAGACTGGGTCCATTGTCACTATCAGAACAGCAAAATAATATGGAGTGCATGAAGACGGGATATGATGGAAACAGCAGGAAATCCTGAGCACTGAGGTGTAACAAAGGATTTAAGATATGATAAGAGACTGTATATGCAGAAGAAAAGTGTGGATCATATGACAGCAGGCGGTATGTGCGGGAGAAGAGTGTGAAGGTTAAGACAAGGGGCAGTATATGCAGGAAAGGAGTATGGCTGGGGTGATGTGGGGATCCAAGGGTAGTAGTTTTCCAGTGGGGAGGGGATCCAGGGGGAGTAGTTCTCCAGAGGGGAGGGGATCCAGGGTGAATAGTTCTCCAGTGGGATTTGGATGGGTGATCCAGGCAGAGTAGTTCTTCAGTTGGGAGGGGATCCAGGGTGAGTAGTTCTCCAGTAGGATTTGGATGGATGCTCCAGGCAGAGTAGTTCTCCAGTGGGGAGGGGATCCAGGGTGAGTAGTTCTCCAGTGGGGAGGGGATCCAGGGTGAGTAGTTCTCCAGTGGGATTTGGATGGGTGATCCAGGCAGAGTAGTTCTCCAGTGGGGAGGGGATCCAGGGTGAGTAGTTCTCCAGTGGGATTTGGATGGGTGATCCAGGCAGAGTAGTTCTCCAGTGAGGAGGGGATCCAGGGTGAGTAGTTCTCCAGTGGGAATTGGATGGATGCTCCAGGCAGAGTAGTTCTCCAGTAGGGGTCCAGGTGGAGTAGTTCTCCAGTTGGGAGGGTTTCCAGGCTGAGTAGTTCTCCAGTGGGATTTGGATGGATGCTCCAGGCAGAGTACTTCTCCAGTAGGGGTCCAGGTGGAGTAGTTCTCCAGTGGGATTTGGATGGGTGCTTCAGTCACAGTAGTTCTCCAGTGGCGGATCCAGGGGGAGTAGTTCTCCAGTGGGGGTCAGTCCAGGCAGACTAGTTTCCTAGTGGGGGTCAGTCCAGGCGGAGTAGTTTTCCAGTGTGGGGTCCAGGTGGAGTAGTTCTCCAGTGGGGGTCCATGGGGAGTAGTTCTCCAGTGGGGGTCAGTCTAGGGGGACTAGTTCTCCAGTGGGGACTTGAGGGGAGGGACCCATGAGGAGTAGTTCTAGTGGGGGCTTGGAGGAAGGGGGGCCTCCAGTGGAGGCTTGGAAGACTAACACAAATCAAAAGGTCAGCACCCGGATAAGCAATGCATGTAAAATCTCCCCATGGGGATACAAAAGGATCCAATACACAAACTGATGATGGCGCATTTCTACCCTTATGAGCCTTCGTTGTAGCTATAACTAAAGCCCAAAAGGCTAGGTTCACACCTATGCAGGTTGCGTTTGACCTGTTTTTTGCATTTTTGCACTTGCTTTTTTTATGTGTTTTTGGTGTGTTTTGAGGGGGGGGGGTTCTTTAATTTTTCTTGTTGCTAGGCAGCTTTAAAGTGAAGCTCCACCCAAAAGGGGAAGTTCTGCTGTAAGCCTTTGTCCCCCGCTTCCCGTTAGGGATTGACACATTTGGGGAGTGGGTACCCGGATTTGACAGGTACCTGCTCCCACTTCCGCTGCGATCACCTAAGGCGATCGGAAGCAGAAGTTGTCCTCCCTCCCTGTAGTCTTCTGGGACAAATGACAGGTCCCAGAAGACTACCGGGCCATTCACAAAGCGCAGCTCTTCTCGCGCATGCGCACAGTGGGCACCTGTCTGTGAAGCTGCAAGCTGTCACAGCTGGGTGTCCACACTGAAGATTCCGGCGCCAGGGAGAGAAGACGGCCGGTGAAACCAGAAATGGTGAGGACACCGCTGGACTGAGGGACAGGTAAGTGTCTGTATTTTAAAAGTCAGCAGCTACAGTTTTTTTAGCTGCTGACTTCTATTTTTTATTTTTTCAGCTGGAACTACGCTTTAAAATGCAAAACGCATCAAAAACACATAAGAAACGCTGCAAATACGCATAAAAAATTAATCAAAAACACAATACATGCTTTTCTGCAGCGTTTCCATTGAAGTCTATAGAGCCAAAAACACATTTTTTTGCGTTAAAAAAAGTCCCTGACCCTTTCCAAAAATGCACCCCGTGAAAACGCGGAGATGTGAACCTGTCCCATAGGAAATCATGTTAAAGCAGAATTCCACCCAAAAGGGGAAGTTCTGCTTTAAAGATTGGTCCCCCGCTCCCCATTAAGGATTGGCAGCTTTGGGGAGTGGGGGGAGGGGGGAACGGGCACCCGAATTTGACAGGTACCCGCTCCCACTTCCACTGCGATTGCCTAGGCCAGTGTTTTTCAACCTTTTTTGTGCAAAGGCACACTTTTTTCATGAAAAAAATCACGAGGCACACCACCATTAGAAAATGTTAAAAAAAATTACCTCTGTGCCTATATTGACTATATATAAAGTAATTCTCTTGAATAGTAATCAAACACAAAGAAATTATTTTATAATTATTTCATCCCCCCATATAGTATTTCATCCCTCATACAGTAATTCATCCCTCATATAGTAATTCATCCCCCATATAGTATTTCATCCCTCATATAGTATTTCATCCCCCCATATAGTATTTCATCCCTCATATAGTAATTCATCCCCCCATATAGTATTTCATCCCCCCATATAGTATTTCATCCCCCCATATAGTATTTCATCCCTCATATAGTAATTCATCCCTGATATAGTAATTCATCCCCCATATAGTATTTCATCCCCCCATATAGTATTTCATCCCTCATAAAGTAATTCATCCCTCATATAGTATTTCATCCCCCACAGTACTATTCCCCCCCCCCCCTTCTAGTAAGCCAAGTCCCCCGTGTCAATTCACTTACCTTTTGCGTTCCTCTCGCTGTCTTCCCGCGCCGTTCGGGTCTTCAGGGCGGACTGTGAGAGGAGCCTAGCTCCCCTCCCCTCACGTTCGGCACGCTGCCCCGCCTACACACATCCTGACAGCCACATCCGCAAGCCGGATTAAAAGGTCCGCGCGGACTTTTGGGGCTGCCAACCGAGAGGAGGCAGGGGAGCGGCCGACCGAGAGGAGGGAGGGGAGCAGGCGCCCGGCACACAGAAGAGCCGCATTAGACTGGGTAAAGAGCCGCATGTGGCTCGCGAGCCGCGGCTTGCCGACCACTGAATCATTAGATTCTAATGATTGGTCTATTTGTGAGCCGAAGCCACATGTTACAGATGAAATTGGAATTTTTCCCACGGCACACCAGACAATATCTCACGGCACACTAGTGTGCCGCGGCACAGTGGTTGAAAAACGCTGGCCTAGGCAATCGGAAGCAGAAGTTGTCCTCCTCTCCTACCTCCCCGAAGTCTTGTGGGACACGTGACCAGGGGCGGACTGACAACTCATGGTGCCCCCGGGCAATAGGGGATCATGGGGCCCCTGTGTCCTTGCCCAAACTCAAAAAAGCCTATGAAAAAGGCACCAGGGGCATCTCATGGGGCCCCCTACTGACCCCGGGCCCTTGGGCAGTGCTTGAGTTTCCAAATGGGCAGTCCGCCCCTGCACATGACAGATCCCAGAAGACAACGTGGCCTTTCAGGAAGCTACTCACGCCTGCACAGTGGGCACCCAGCTGTGAAGCCGCAAGCTGTTACAGCCGGGTGCCCACACTGAAGATGCCAGTGCCTGGAATACAGGACGGCCGGTGAAACGGGCTGTGGCGGGGGCAACGCAGGGTCGTGGGACAGGTGAGTGGCTGTTTTTTAAAAGTCAGCAGCTATAGTTTTTGTAGCTGCTGACTTTTATTCTTTTACAGAGTGAGTGGAACTCCACTTTAAATAGACTGTGCTGCGTTTCTGCAAAACGCTGCAGAAAACGCTTAGGTGTGAACCTAGGGTAAGGGTGGAAACACATCAGAATCAGTTTGTGTATTAAATCCCTTTGCATTCCTATGGGTATGAAATAAAGAAGATTTTCTGTGCATTGCACACCCGGGTACCTGTCTCTTCTGATTTGTGGATGTTGAATTGACAGCTTGTCCTGCTGTGGTCTTGGCACCGGCGGTGTTTGCTACATCCTGCATGGAATACAGGGGTTGCAGCATTATTTTTTCATGTTATGGACTTTGCATTTGGGGCGACTAACACCAGCCTAAACTTTTTATTTTGTTTTTATCTGTCAAACATTTATTTCTGACTTTCCTTGCTGGGGAGATAAAGCCTCACTTCGTGTTCCTAAGAGGTATTCATTTATAAAATAATATCCAGGTTTTCCCTTCCATTCTACGTAAAAAACAAATAAAATAAATAACATAGATGGACTTTTCTTTCAACTTTTCTTCCCAGCTGGAAAGTGACAAAATCTTGTTTTTCCGCTATAAATAAACGAGCCATTAGCACAATAAAATAAATCTCACACAGTACAAATAAACATTACAGAGGATTAAATAAAAGCTATATTCCTGACAACAATTTTTAATCTATGCAAAACGTACCAGCGTTCACAGCAGTGTCCCCGCCAAATAAGGCTGATTGTGAATTTGTAAGGACGATAAACAAACTCGGAAAAAAAGAATCTCATTACGGCGTTCATATTAAAGCCACACATCCTGTAAGGTAATTACTCCGAGGTATTTGAATTAAGTAAATGACTTCTATCCAACTTTTGTTCAAAAGTCTACATGCAGCACGCCGCTGTGGACTACGACGGAGGTGGAGCCCAGCTGTTGAATTTAAGGATGGAGTGCCAATGGAGCTCAGCGTGTGTCTGACAAACACGTCTATTACTTCACGTTATCTGGTCGGCAGGAGTGAACAACTAAAAGAGCAATTAGTACAAATATGGCAGACATTACAAAAGCTCATCTGACCAGAAGAGAGAGACGAGATGCTGGACGTATACATACAGTGGATATAAAAAGTCTACACACCCCTGTTAGAATGTCAGGTTTCTGTGATGTAAAAGAAAGTTACAAAGAGAAATCATTTCAGAACTTTTTCCACCTTTAATGTGACCTATAAACTGTACAACTCAATTTAACAACAAATTGAAATCTTTTAGATGGAGGGAAGTAAAAATAAAAAACTAAAATAATATGGTTGCATAAGTGTACACACCCTTAAACTAATACTTTGTTGAAGCACCTTTTGATGTGATTCCAGCACTCAGCCTTTTGGGATGAGTCTATCCGCATGGTACATCTTGACTTGGCAATATTTGCCCACTCTTCCTTGCAGAAACACTCCAAATCTGTCAGATTGCGTGTCCTCTCCTGTGCACAGCCCTCTTCAGATCACCCCACAGATTTTTGATCAGATTCAGGTCTGGGCTCTGGCTGGGCCATTCCAAATTTTAATCTTCTTCTGGTGAAGTCATTCCTTTGTTGATTTGGATGTATGCTTTGGGTCGTTGTCATACTGAAAGATGAAGTTCCTCTTCATGATCAGCTTTCTAGCAGAAGCCTGAAGGTTTTGTTCCAATATTGACTGGTATCTGGAACTGTTCATAATTCCCTCTATCTTGACTAAGGTCCCAGTTCCAGCTGAAGAAAAACAGCCCCAAAGCATGATGCTGCCACCACCATGCTTCACTGTGGGTATGGTGTTCTTTTGGTGATGTGCAGTGTTGTTTTTACGTCTAACATATCTTTTGGAATTATGGCCAAAAAGTTCATCCTTGGTTTCATCAGACCAGAACACATTTTCACACATGCTTTTGGGAGACTGCAGATTTGGTTTTGAAAAAAATGTATCCGGGCTTGGATGTTTTTCTTCGTAAGAAAGGGCTTCCATCTTGCCACTCTACCCCATAGCCCAGACATATGAAGAATACGGGAGATTGTTGCCACATGTACCACACAGCCAGTACTTGCCAGATATTCCTGCAGCTCCTGTAATGTTGCTGTAGGCCTCTTGGCAGCCTCCCAAACCAGTTTCTTCTCGTCTTTTCATCAATTTTGCAGTTCTTGGTAATGTCACTGTTGCACCATATTTTCTCCACTCGATGATGACTGTCTTCACTGTGTTCCATGATATATCTAATGCCTTGGAAATTATTTTGTACCCTTCTCCTGGCTAATACCTTTTAACATTGAGATCCCTCTGATACTTTGGAAGCTCTCTGCAGACCATGGCTTTTGCTGTAGGATGTGACTAAGAAAATGTCAGGAAAGCCCTAATAGAACAGCTGAACTTTATTTGGGGTTAATCAGAGGCACTTTAAATGATGGCAGACGTGTACTGACTCCTATTTAACATGATTTTGAATGTGATTGCTTAATTCTGAACACAGCTACATCCCCAGTTATAAGAGGGTGTGCACACTTATGCAACCAATTAGTTTCGCTTTTTATATTTACTCCCCCCCCCCCTAAAGATTTCAGTTTGTTTTTAAATGAAGGTGTACAGTTTATAGGTCACATTAAAGGTGGAAAAAGGTCTGAAATGATTTATCTTTGTCTAATTTTTTTACATCACAGAAACCTGATTTTCACAGGGGTGTGTAGACTTTTTATATCCACTGTAGGTGGTAGATTGTTCTACATGGTGCCACCTTCTTTTCCAATAATCTCCATCAGCCTGAAAGGGTTGCCGCCAGAAATAAGAAGCACCCAGATAAACAGCTGATGATAAAAAAATGAAATCTGAATTCCAGGCAAACAACTAAATAGAGAAAAGAGAGATGTTTTACATGTGAAAGGAGTAGGAGTCATTCCTGCTGCAGTTTCACTTTCACTTACAGCTCTCCTTCCCACCTTGTAAGGATAGATTTAGAAGAGCATCTAAACCCACCCACACTAGTGTGTTGCAATCACATGTAAGAGGGGCTTAGTGATTGGATAGAACTGGTGCCAAGAGCACAAGTTCCTACCCCTGATCCTGTCTTGCTAGAACACTGCCCCTCCTGCTGAGGCGGAACCCTCATATTGTGCTCCACTCCATGCTGAGGCCTCCACATGACATTCATGGCCATTGACCTTTATATCCCAAGGAAGGAATGTCCACACATATGAGTAGATTTTCTGCACTTTACTGATGGAATTCAGGGAATGGCATAACAGTTAAATTCCGTTGACATACATTCTGGAGTCACTTGACAATAGTCAAACACTTTTAGTGGAAGGTCCACAGTAGTCACATGTGAAAGCATATGAAGCACTTTCAGCAGCCATCACCCTCTAACAGTCTCTCCTTCCACCTGCGATCATTACTACACACAGGACTGGGATCTCTGTAGACACCTCTTCCATAGATACACTTCTCCCAGGACCCACAAGGGAAGCAGCCTCACTCTGGGAACTCTTGGCCTGGCCTAAAAGGCCTTTTGCAATCACCCCTATAAGGGTCAGAAAGTCTACAGCAGTCTCTCCTTTATGCAGATCTACTCGTCTCTGGCCTCCTGCCCTGTCCAGGGCCTCTACATGCTGATTACATCTGAGATCTGTGTGGGATGTTTGGCTGCCATGCCCCAAGTGAGTGAGGGCAGGACCGGTGCAAGAATTTTTGTCTATACTGGCGAAGATGCGTTCTATTGCCCTATGTGATAACATACAGTATGGGTGACAGGCACTCTTTATGAGACATCAGGGGGTTTATTTACTAAACCTGGAGAGTCCAAAATCAGACTCCCTTCTGCATAGAAACCAATCAGCTTCCAGGTTTCATTGCCAAAGCTTCATTGAACAAGCTGAGGTTAGAAGCCGATTGGTTTCTATGCCGAAGGGAGGCTGATTTTGGACTCTCCAGCTTTAGTAAATAAACCCCCAGGGGTCTATTAGACCCTGGATGTCTCCTATGTACTCCACTGCAGCTGATGGAACACAGATCGTGTTCCATCAGCTGCTTCCCCAAGCACTAATCCTGGTGATTGACAGCTCCAGACCAGGAAGTGACGTCATACATGTCACTTTCTGGTCTGCGCACAGGAAGGAGGCTTCCCACTTCCTGCCTCCCTTCCCATCAAACACATTCCATGATTGCATCGGGCCTGCAGTTGAGACAGCAGAGCCCATAAACATGGCGGGGTGGGGGGGGTGGTTGTGTGGCGGAACCGTTCCGCTTGGGCTTCCTTGTGCGGAGCAGTGGGTCTCACCCAATGGTCCCCTTTTCCAGCAAGTCTTCCAGGACTCTCCCAAGGCAGGTATTATAGCTAAAAAAACACTCCCTTCCCTGCTCTCTCAAACCACGAGTCGGAACTTCGTGTAGGGTGACAATGAATGACTCTAATAAACACAGCTCAGTATATACAACTTCACCCCCACCCCCACCAGACAGCCTGGCACCAGGTTTTTCCCACCCACAACAAACCTTACAACCAAACAATACAGTAGGAACTCTTTAGAAGTGAAAGACTACAAGGTCACATTTCCCTAAACAAACAGTGTAGAATGTCTGTGAAACATATACAGCTTTCCAAAGGGGATAAAACCAGAGCAGAAAGGGCAAATTGTTATCATACAGGGACAGTTCCTCACAGGTTGCATGGGGCAAGGTGCATTGTGGCAGTTGTGGATGTGATTGGCGGCTTCACAGCCACTTGTATCACTTCATGGCAGCATGGTTAAAAATCAAAATCCCCAGAACATGGCTGGGGATTCAGATTTTACTGCCCCCCCAATCCTAGCGCCCAGCCACAGCCACTTCCACATTGAAAGCTGACAGTTGGCTTTACTAAAGTACACGCACTCTCGCCCAATATAGTGGACAGAAGAGTGTTCAAAACACGTCTGCAGCATGGTCATGAGATCAAGATCCCCAGCAAATGGCTGGGGATTTAGATTTTACTGCCCCCCCATCCTGGAGCCCAGCCAACCACTTGTATATCTTCCACAATGAAAGCTGACACACACGCTGTTGCCCGATATAGTGACCAGAAAGTGACTTAAAAACACACGTCTGCAGAATGGTAAAAAAAATCAAAATCCCCATCAAGTGGCTGGGGATTCAGATTTTACTGCCCCCCCACCCCATCCTGGCGCCATGAGGTGGCTGCCTACGGTGCCTTATGTTTGCGCTGGCCCTGCGTTAGGGCTCCTCCCCACCTGGTTTATAGGAGGGCCACCTCACCCATGACATCACTGCAGGAGGGCTCTAACTAAAAGGAACCTAGCACTAGATGACATTGTCTGCTCTAGCCAGATTCCTGCCATGACTGCATAGCAAAATATGAGCACACTCCACAGCTAAAAAGGGTAGTTGTTGTTGGGGGTTGGGCAGTAAAAGTACGTCTCAGTCGTTGGGTTTTACTGCCCCCAGATGCTAATATAAGGGATCCAAAAAGGAGTCACCGAAATTTTAACTCTTCCTGACTCTAGACAAAAATTGTGACCAGTGTTAAGCTTCAACCCAAGGAACCACAAGGCCTAGATATGCTGGTACTTGTAGTCCATCGTTAATTGGCATTGCCTGCCTTAGAGGCGTAATCTTACACCTTATTAGCGTAATCTATATTGGAATATAAATGAGTCCATATGGCAGAGATGTCATTATTTTCAGTGTGAGAATGCCCTATGGCGGTTTTTGCCTGGAGAGGGAAAGAAAAAAAAAAAAGAAAAACCTACACCACATGTTTATATGAGAGGGCAAAGCTTACAAATGATCGCTCGCTCATTTACATCCAGAACAATGCAGACTAATACAATGGTGACAATATGGTAATGTGAAAAGGGCACTTGGGGACCACAGGGACAAACCTGCCCATGACTGACATGGCACCGGTGACAGAGCGGAGACCTCGGCTTATGCGGGCCTAGTAATTATGAAGCCTAATTATCACTGTGGCAGCATAAACTAAGTTGCTGATCTCCGGGGAAAGGATCTGTCACACGCATTTCACTGGTGTGCGCTTAAATCAAGACAAATATTCTCTATGCTGGTCGTCTTTTCTTTTTTTTTTATAATTCTTATTCTAACCCAGTAGGTAGCTAGATGTTCTTCTTCCTGACAGTCAGGAGGTATAAAATATGGATTAGAGGCAGGGAGATGTTGAAAGTTTAAATCCACCAGAGGAGCACAGGCCTTGTCCTTGTGAGACGGATCCAAATGTTGTCCAGATGTTCGGAGAGCCTGATCTGTCTGTTATCCCAACCTGCAGGGACGACAATAGAGGAGAGAGAGAGAGCAAATATTTGGACTGTGTTACTGGCAGACAATGAAATCAATATTGGATAATGGTGTGTTTTTATAGTCTCCGAGCAGTTGGGCCCATCACCGTGAATTAGCATTCTCCACGTTGTTAGTACATTATAGAAAAGTAGATAACAGGAAGAGCTTGTGCTGGGGAAGAAAAAAACTACGCGGATTTGTTCACTTTTGTTTCTGTATTTTATATATGTATGCTTGAACAGGGGGTTATTGGGGTTTGTTTATACAGGTTTTTTTGTCCTTTTGTATTATAAAGTTGCATTCATCATTTAATCATAAACTAAAATAAAAATGTCAGTCTGATGATGATGATTACGATGGTATCTTTAGTATATTTGTTCTGTATTTCTGATCGCTTCCTCTCTCTCTCTCTCTCTCTCTCTCTCTCTCTCTGTCTCTCTCTCCCCCCTCTCTCTCCCTATCTCCCCCTCTCCCTCTCTCTCTCCCCCTCTCTCCCTCTATCCCTCCTTTCTCTCTCCTTGTCTTTCATCTTTGCCTCTCTCTCTCCCCCCTCTCTCTCCCCCCTCTCGCTCCCCCTATCTCTCTCTCTCTCCTTGTCTATCATCTTTGCCTCTCTCACACTCTCTCTCTTTCCTTCTCCCCCTCTCTAGTTCTCTCTGTTTTTCTCCCTCCCTCTCCCCCCTCTTTTTCTCAATTTCTGTTCTCCCCCACCACTTTCCCTGTCCCACTGTGTTTTCCCCCCTATTTCTCCCTTCATGTCTCTTTCCCTCTCCTGCTCTCTCTCTCCCATTCTTCCCCCTCTCCCTCTCTATCTCACTCACTGTCCATTTCACCCTCCCTCCCACTCTCTCTCCCTTTGTGTCTCTCTCACTTTTTTTTTCATGTCTTTTCCTCCCTCCCGCTCTCTGTCACTCTCTCTCACTGCACTACTCTCTCCCTTCCATCCCTTTACCACCTCTTAGTTCTGTCCTTCTCTCTCTTCCTGTCCCTCTCTCCCTCTCTTTCTTTCACTCTGTAAGGGAATTCCTGTGAGATAGCTGGCTAATAGAAATGTGCATGCGCACAGCAATCTCTGCAGAATAGTGATCAGACGTGCGCATGTGCACGCAAGCACGCGCACCCGCACAGTGAATATTGGCACCAGATGGACTATTTAAAGGATGCTTCTGTCTGTGCTTAGTGCTTAGTGCTGACTGGTCTTCAGCTGTTTCCATGTGTCCTGCTGTATTCTTGACTGATCCCCTTGTTACTGACCCAGCTCTGTTCCTGACTTTGGCTTGCTTATGATTTGGTACCTCACTGCCCGCCCGTTGATGACCTTGGCTATTACTGTGCCCTTGCTCCTGTCTCCGATCCCAGCTTCCTGTCCTGTTCGAGTGCCTGTCTGGCTGTCTACTATACCAGCTCTGAACACCATAAACTGTTCCTGCTTCAAGGCAGCTGGGAGATCTGACACGTCACTTATCCTGATCCTGTTGTGCAAGCGGAGTGCCCTTTTAACCCAGCTGGGATTCCGAAACATCGCTACCGCTCCAGAACCAGGGGTTTGCCGGTCCCTTCAGGACTCCAACTGCAAGCTCTTCAGGCAACACCTGCTGGCAGTCTTCTTCCCCTTGTCCCTTGGCACCCTCTGTTCCACTTCCAGTGGGGTCAGGGCTAGTGACACAAGTGAGGCCGACCTCGTCATTTCATTCTCCTATCAAGCACATGACACACTCTCTGTCCCTATCCATCTCTTCCTCCTGCTCTCTCACCCCCATCTCCATCTCCCCCCCCCCCCTCTGTTTTCCTCCCTCCTACTGTTCACACTTCCCCTCCCTCTCTTCTCCTGATCTCTCCCCCATTCTCTCTTCCCCCTCCCTGATGTTCTCTCCCTCCTCCATTCTCTACACTCTCCCTCTATCCCTCCTAATTTCTCTCCACCAATTCTGTACTCCTGTTCTTACCTAGGTACATAGTTCTGGCTTAAAAAAAGACAAAAGTCCATCCAGTTTAACCAAAAAAAAAAGTTATACTCCTACACCGACAGTTGATCCAGAGGAAGGCAAAAAACCCAGCAAAGCATGATCCAGTTTGCTCCTGCAGGGAAAAAAAGTCCTTCCTGATCCCCTGAGAGGAAACCGGATATTCCCTGGATCAACCTTACCTATAAATGTTAATATCCAGTTATATTCTGTGTATCTAAGAAATAATCCAGGCCTTTTTTAAAGCAATCCACTGAGATGGTCAAGAACCAACTCTTGAGGGAGTCTATTCCACAATTTAACAGCTCTTACTGTGAAGAATCCTTTTTGCATTTGGAGATTAAATCTCTTTTCCTCCAGACGTAAAGAGTGCCCCCTTGTCCTCTGTGATGACCTCAGGGTGAAGGACTCTACAGCGAGTTCACTATATGAACCACTGATGTATTATACATGTTGATCATATTCCCCTTTAATCCCCTCTTCTCAAGAGAATAAATCCAGTTCCTCTAATCTTTCCTCATAGCTGAGCTCCTCCAGGCCTCTTATCAGTTTGGTTGCCCTTCTCTGTACTTCCTCCAGTTCATCAATGTTCTTTTTGTGAATTGGTGCCCAAAACTGAACTGCATATTCCAGATGAGGTGTTACTAATGATTTGTACCGGGGGAAATGATATCTCTCTCTCTGGAGTCTATACCTCTTTTAATACAAGAGAGGATTTTGCTCGCTTTAGAAACCGCAGCTTGGCATTGCATGCCATTATTAAGCTTGTAATCTACCAGAACCCCAAGATCCTTCTCCACCATTGATTCCCCCAGTTGTACCCCCCCTAGTATGTATGATGCATCCATATTCTTAGCCCCCAAGTGCATAACCTTACATTTATCAAAATTAAACCTCATCTGCCACATAGTTGCCCAATTACACAGAGCATTGAGGTCGGCTTGTAAATTGGAGACATCCTGTAAGGACGTTATTCCACTGCACAGCTTGGTGTCATCTGCAAAAACCAAAATGGGATTTTTAATCTCAGACCCTATAATGTTTATAAATATATTAAAAAGTAAGGGTCCGAACGCTGAACCTTGGGGTACACCACTGACAACCCTGGACCAATCAGAGTATGAACCATTAACCACTACTATCTGAATACGATCTTTTAGCCAGTTTTCTGTCCATTTACATACAGATTTTTCCAAGCCTGTAGACTTTACCTTACACATTAGCTGTGTGTGGGGAACTGTGTCAAACACTTTTGCAAAATCCAAGTATGCCACGTCCACCGCCACCCCTCTGCCCAAGTATACCACATCCACCGCCACCCCTCTGTCCATGTATACCACGTTCACAGCCACCCCTCTGTCCAAGTATACCACGTCCACTGCCACCCCTCTGTCCAAGTATACCACGTCCACCTCCACCCCTCTGTCCAAGTATACCATGTCCACCTCCACCCCTCTGTCCAAGTATACCACGTCCACCCCTCTGTCCAAGGTTTTGCTCACCTCCTTATAAAAAGAAATCAGATTTGTTTGACAACTTCTGTCTTTCATGAATCCATGCTGTCTGTTGCTTAAAATATTTGTTTCCAGCAAGAACTCATCTATGTGGTCTTTTATTAAACTCTCCAATATCTTCTCAACCATAGAAGTTAAACTAACAGGTCTATAATTACTTGGTAAATATTTTGACCGCTTTTTAAATATTGGCACCACATTGGCCTTACACCAATCCAGTGGTACTATGCCAGTCATTACAGAGTCCCTAAAAATTTGAAACAATGGCTTTACAAATGACAGAGCTCAATTCTTTAAGGAGCTGTAGGTGTATGCCATCCGGTCCAGGTGCTTTATTCACCTTTATTCTGTCTAAATATTTCCGGACTATATCAGTTGTGAGCCAATGTGGATCATCTGGAGCTGTGTCAATACCATGCCCATTATGGACAAGAACTCCACCATGCTCCTTTGTATACACAGAGCTGAAGAATGTATTTAATAAACTTGCCTTCTCTTTGTCCCCAGTCAACCACTCTAGATTATTTTGTAAAGGGCCTACATGCTTGGACCTGATCTTTTTACCATTATTATATCTGAAGAATTTTGGGGGATTTGTCCTGCTATCTTTTGCAATCTGTCATATGTTTTCAATTTTTGCGACCTTTATTTCCTTTTTGCATATTCTGTTATATTCTTTGCAATGTTTAAACGATGGTAGTGTTCCTTCATTTTTATATTTAATAAAAGCTCTTTGCTTATTATCTATAGCTTTTTTAACTTTGGCCGTAAGCCACATAGGTTTGATTTTTAGCCTTTAAACTTGTTGCCCATGGGAATATATTTTGCAGTGTGTTCACATACAGTCTTTTTTAAAGAACTCCCATTTCTGTGTTGTGTTCATCGATGCCAATATTCCCTCCCAGTCTAAGTCTTGGAGAGCAGCTGTCAGCCTTGGAAAATTAGCTCTCTTAAAGTTGAAAGGTTTTATTTTTCCCGTGTGTGCTTGCTGTTTACAGCTAGCAATAAATGAAATCATGTTATGGTCCCTGCTACCTAGATGTTCTTTTATATGGACATTCGTAATAAGCTCTGCATGGTTTGAGATTACCAGGTCCAGCAGAGCATCATTCCTAGTTGGGGCCTCTATAAACTGTACCATAAAATTGTCCTGTAGAAGGTATAAATATTTTTGCCCTTTCACTAGTCCTGCAGTACCATTTTCGGGTAGTTAAAATCCCCCATTATTATCACTTTCCCAGCCCTTGCAGGCCTTTCAATCTGTACAAGGAGCTGAGTCTCCACCTCCTCATTAACAATGGGAGGCCTATAACAAACTCTCTCTCTCTACCTTCCTGTTCTCTTCCTCCTCCTGTCCTGTAACCAATTATCTCCCCCTTCCCTCTTGTTCACTCTCCCCCTATATCCGTTTTGTTCTTTTCCCCCTCCCCTCCATTCTCTCCACCCTCCCTCTATCCCTTCCATTCTCTCCCCCCATGTACTCTTACCCCCCACCCCTTCTGTTGTCTCCCTCCTCCCTCTCTCCCTCCTGTTCTCTCTTCTCTCCCCCTTCCTGTTCTCTCCCCTCCTGTTCTCTCTCCTTCTGTTATTTCCCCCATTCTCTCCCCCCTCCTTCCTATTCATCACCCCATCCTGCCTGTTCTCTCCACTCTCTTGTACCCTCCCTGCCCCCCCCACTCTCTCCCCCCTCCCTCTATCCCTCATTCTCTCCCCCCTTCCTTCTGTTCACTCCCCCCCATCCCTCCTGTTCGCTTCCCCATTCTCTCCCTACTCCATCCTTTTCACCACCCATCCCTCCTTTTCTTTCTTTCCCACTTCCTGTTCTCCCCCCTCCTGTTCTTTCCCTCATTCTCTCCCCCCCTTCCTCCTGTTCACTCCCCCCCCATCCCTCCTGTTCTCTTCCCCATTCTCTCCCTACTCCATCCTTTTCACCCCCCATCCCTCCTGTTATCTCCCCCCTCCCGCTTCCTGTTCTCTTCCTTCCCCTGTTCTCTTCACCCTCCCTCTATCCTTCCTATCCCCTCCCCTTCTGTACTCATACCCCCCACCCTTTCTGTTCTCTCCCCCCTCCCTCTCTCACTCCTGTTCTCTCTCTCTTCTCCATCCTGTTCTTTCCCCCATTATCTCTTCCCTCCCTCCTGTTCACTCTCCCACTATATCCTTCCTGTTCTCTTCCCCCTCCCCCCATTCTTTCCACCCTTCCCCTATCAATCCCATTTTCTCCCCCCCCGTGTACTCTTACCCCCCCACCCCTTCTGTTGCCTCCCCCTTCCTCTCTCCCTCCTGTGCTCGCTCTCCCCTTTTCTGTTCTACCCCCTCCTGTTCTGTCCCCTTCTGTTCTTTCCCCCATTCTCTCCCCCCTCCCTCCTGTTCACACCCCCATTACCTTTTCTCTCCTTCCTCCTGTTCCCTCCCTTCCCCCATTCTCTTCCCCCTCCCTCCTTTTCACCCCCCCCCCCAACCCTGAGTCCCTGAAAATCCTGAGTCCTGCAATCTGTATGTAGCGCACCCCTGAGTCTTGCAATCTGTACATAGCACACTCCTGAGTCCAGAAATCTGTATGTAGCACACTCCTGGGTTCTGCAATCTGTATGTAGTGCACCCCTGAGTCTTGCAATCTGTACATAGCACACTCCTGAGTCCAGAAATCTGTATGTGGCACACTCCTGGGTTCTGCAATCTGTATGTAGTGCACTCCTAAGTCCTACAATTTGTAGGTAGCGCACTCCTGAGTCCTGTAATTTGTAGGTAGGACATTCCTGAGTCCTGCAATCTGTATGTAGCACACTCCTGAGTCCTGCAATTTGTAGGTAGCGCACTCGTGAGTCCTGCAATCTGTATGTAGTGCACTTTTGAGTCTTGCAACCTGTACTGTGGCAGGATTGACAGGAGAGGCCAATGCGCTAGCTTGTCCAGTGTCTACTGCTCTGTCCTGCTCCTGCTGTCACTCCGCAACAGCAGGACAGAGCACTGTGGCAGGCTAGGAAGGAAAGCTGCGGCAGTGCAGTAAAACATGTTGTCCACCACGTTTTACTGCATCGGGTGACACCAACCCTAGCGACGCCACTGCTCCAATACAGTTGTCATCAGTGAGCACTGTTCTCATTAAATACACATTAATTGTTTTGTATCTTATCTTCATCTTACATAGATTTGACAGAGTGTGCAGGAGCTGAACGGTCACATAACAGCTTGTGTGGAGCAGAGCTGTAGTATTGAACACAGGAGAAGTGTGTCCCTGGAAGTCTTTAAGGCTCACCATAAACTATACAATCTGATTGTACAATCTCCCTTAGACCTACCATCAATTATGTAGTGCAAGGGCCTTCCTGATTGTATACAGAGTGTATACAGAGTGATAGATAGGTGTGTCCTACAATTATATAGTTTTGGTAAATATAAAGAAGATCGTACAGAGATTGTACAATCAAATGGTATACCGTATGGCCACCTTAAAGGAAGAAGTAGGAAAGTGGGTTGAAATATGGTATAGAAATGATGGAGGTGTGATACAGACAGGTAAACACACCCTATTCTGTGATGCAGTAAGGCAGCACATGATGGGATATGTGAGAAAACACCAACACTCTGCATTACACTTGCTAGATCTCATGCAATCTTGATTGGATAGTAATAGTTACAATAATTGGAAACCATCATCATCAGTATGTGGATCTCCAAAACTGCATACAGCTAATAAAACCCTCAACAATTTGGGTGTAATGATATATACATTTAAAATATATACATAAAAAAATAAATATAAATTCAATATAATTCCGGAGGTAAAGTTGTAGTGAATTAGTTTGTTGCTAACACAGCTGGCTGGGAAGGCTGCCTTCTGAGTGGGCTGGGAACCCAAGAGCTACATGTTCTGATCACAGCACCCTGGACGTTTGACAGCTTCTTGAACAGCTCTCTGACAGATCGGATCTCCAGTGGGGGCTCCCCAGTAGCTTGCTTGGATCCCTGCTTCGGCTTCACAGTGCTCCTGACAGTGGCACTTATGTCTACTGGACTCTGGACTGATGTCTCCATTTGGAGCTTGATTCAATGTTCATTACCAGCGATGTCTGTGAGTGCATAATTGTTGCATTTTATACCCTTTTTTATTTAATAAAATTTGCTACACTATTGGTGGCTTGGCGCTGTTATTCCCATCCCTTTTTCATGATGGGATATGAAGCTTCCTGGAATGTCACATGGTCAACAGGAAGTGATGGAATCAGAAAGCATTTATTAAAATTTCAAACAGAGAGTGCAAATCCAAAGTTGCCATATACTAGGCACATTGGGATGGCTTGGGCAGCAAAGACATTAGAAAAGGCTTCTCTTTATTACGAAAAGTGAAATTCTGTCTGAAAAGGTAAGCTTAGCCTTTAAATAAGCTTTTAGCAGCTTACTGTAGGCTTTAACAAGGAAAAAAAACTGTAATGGTTTCTGGTTATTATTTCTTTATAGTCCTTTACATTTTATAGTTTGAACATTCATATGATATTTGTGTTACTTGTACAAATCTCTACAAATAAACATATATTACAAGGTGTGTCACGGATCCACGATCGCCGCCACCAACATGCGACAATCGCACGACCTCGACTAACAGTAATACGTCACACCCACGGCGTCAGACCCCAGACCTTCTCACCAAACTCGTGACCGAAGGACCGGCCGATCTAAAACCACGGTGTGACGCGCGTAACAAGGCCACACTGCACCCAGCACAGCGATTGCCCAGCTAATGGACTACATTCGTTGCCTGCAGCCTAAATGTGCTTGTTACTGGGTCGGGTTATTTACGCAACTAACCCTCTACTGCCACCACCACTTTTGTCGGAGACTGGGAAACTCCCGTTACCAAATATACACTATAATGATTGAAATATTGATCTATATAGCACGGCCCGCGGACCTGTTATACAGAGATATACCAAACAGTAGTGTCTCTTCAAAGGCAGGGATTCGTGAATTGCAAATAAGCGCTTAGAAACAGTTTAACACTTTCAGAAAGAAAGATTTATTACTAAAAGGGTCAAAATAGGTGCGATAAAATATTTACAAAGAGATATCACAAAAATATATATATATATATGTATAAAAGACACAGCAAAGAGATAATTAGGAAGAAGATTACAGGGTTAAGTTACTTGCCCATATGCCTGGGTTTGCAGATCCAAGTTGTAGAGCAGGGTGATTTCTTGATCTCCTTTTGTTGCTGGGAGATCTCTGTGTGTGTCTGTCAAGCTCTACCTCACTTGTCTCTTCTTAAAAGTCCCTCTCAAAGGGGGGGGGGGGGGCTCTGACTACACGTTTTGGGAGTGGTCAGTGGGAAACTCTGTATTAACTACAGCTTCATAATACATGACATGAAACATACAGTTGACCTGAGGAATGTGCAATTACTCTGGTCAGTTTGATAATGTGTGGGCTTACACCGTTTTGGGTCAATGCTTCCCAGCTTTCTGAAAAATGCTGCCTTATCAGACGTAGGTGAGAAAGGTGACAGCTTTCCCACACCACTGGCCCCACCAGGGATGTCTTACCCCGGTTGACCTACACCATCTGTCAGGAGATAACCTCTCAGGACTGGAAAGGGGGGATGTGAGGAATGATCAAGGAATACCTCAAATAACAGAAAAGAACAAGAAAAAGAAGAACTCCGCTTCCAGCTCTGATGAGCTAGTTTGTTACAAGGTGAACTACATTGCATTCTGGGTTTGCACTTGTTTATCACCTGTCTAAAAACCCATACAGGTCTGTATCTACTAGACTTGTGAGGGATGGTGGTCCCTCCCCTGACTCATTCAGCTCTGTATCTTGTGAATATACCTAAACAGAAAAATATTATTACATGGAAAAAGCAGTAAATTACCACCCATCACACCTTGAGCTGCTGTCCTTGGCTCTGTCAGGATCCCGATACAATATGGCAGCTTGGACAGTGAGAAGCTATATCTATCATTCATTCACCTACAAAGCTCCACGTCTCATAGTGTGGCTTCCCTCTCCCAAGACCACAAGCCTCTGGACTAGTCTATGAGCATTTGGGAACCAGTGACACATATGGAGTGTTTCTAGGACCATTTGGGAACCAGTGACACACATGGAGTGTTTCTTTGACCATTTGGGAACCAGTGACACACATGGAGTGTTTCTATGACCATTTGGGAACCAGTGACACACATGGAGTGTTTCTATGACCATTTGGGAACCAGTGACACACATGGAGTGTTTCTATGACCATTTGGGAACCAGTGACACACATGGAGTGTTGAAAAGTTTCCATTATTTCCCTATGATTGCAAAAACTGTTTTGATCGTAATTAGTTGCATCTGTGCCCATCCCACTCATTGAATTATGCTGATTAACATTACAGTTTACACAGTGCACAGTGTTAGATTGGTGGTTAGCATTCTTCTTTGCAAGTACAACTCCCACTTAAAGTTTTATTTTTTAATGGTTAGATAAACAGGTTTTATGTGTTGCCTGACTCTGCATTGGGGATATTCCTCATCTTGTCCTGTCCTGGTGAAAGGGGTCCGCGGGACAGGAAGTAATAGGATATCTATCCAAATCAGACAGAAACAGCAGCAATAAATATTGCTCTAGCGTAGTGGGGAAAGTTTAAAACCTTGTAACGGTTTTATTGCTGCCTGGTATGGTGACCCCCTCCATCTCCTTGTTTCCTTTTTTGACATCACAGAAATAAAAAAAAAGCCGGGGGAATATCCTCAATGGAGACATGGACAGCAAAAAAACACCTGACAGCAGTTCTTACTCTTTCCCACTGTATATAAATTAAAAACAATATTTTGGCTGGAAATGGGCTTTCACTGTCAGGTTCCTGGATTTAGTTTCCACCAGAATCCTATTCATATGTAATTTCAGCCTTAGGGTCCCAGGTTGTTACTGCCAGGATCCTGCCCTTATGGAGGATCCTATGTTTAATTCCCACTAGTACCTTACCCATATAGGGTTTCAGTTTCGGAGTCTCTGGTTTAGTCCCTACCAGTTTCAGCTTCAGGGTCCTGGGTTAGTTCCAGCTGAGCTCCTATCCATATGGAGTTTCTACTTCAGGATCTTGGGTTTATTTCCTACCAGGCTCCTATCCATTTTGAATTTCAGCTCAGGGTCCTGGGTTTAATTCCTACTAAGATCCTATCCATATGGAGTTTCAAATCCAGGGTCCTACATTTATTTCCCACTAAGCTCCTACCCTTATGGATTTTCTTCTGCAGGGTCCAGGTTGCCCGAATGTAGTTCTTACCAGGTTCCTATCTATATAGAGTTCCACATTCGGGGCCATGGGTTTAGTTCCAAACAGGCTCTTAATCATATGGAATTTCATTCTTCAGAATCCTGGGTCTAGTTCCAGCCAAATTCCTATCTATATGGAGTTCCAGCTTTCGGGTCCTGGGTTTAATTCCCACCAGGCTCCTATCCATATGGGGTTTCAACTTCAGGGCCCTAGTTTATTTCCCACCAGGCTTCTATCCATTTTGAATTTCAGCTTCAGTATGCTGGGTTTAGTTCCCACCAAGCTCCTACTCATATGCAGTTCCAGCTTCAGGGTCCTAGGTTTAGTTCCCACCAAGCTAATGTTCATATGGTGTTCCAGCTCCCGGATCCT
This sequence comes from Staurois parvus, assembly GCF_062004578.1. NCBI lineage: Eukaryota > Metazoa > Chordata > Amphibia > Anura > Ranidae > Staurois > Staurois parvus. Next base: position 982,627 of record NW_028318196.1, read on the forward strand.
GGATTTAGTTGGGCTAGGCTCCTATCCATTTGGAATTTCAGCTCATTTGCAGTTTCAGCTTCAGGGTCCTGGGTTTAGTTCCCACATGATTCCTTTCCGTATTAGTTTCAACCGCAGGGTCCTGGGTTTAGTTCTATCCATGCTCCAATTCATATGAAGTTTATTTCCCACCAGGCTCCTATCCATTTCAATTTCAGCTTAAATATGCTATGTTTAATTACCACTAGGCTTCTGTCCAAATAGAGTTTCTGCTTCAGGGTCCTGGGTTTAATTACCACCAGGCTTATATCCATATTGAGTTCCAGTTTCATGGTCCTGGGTTTAGTTCCATCCAGGCTCCTATTTATATGGAGTTTCAGCTTTAGGGTCCTGGGTTTAGTGTCCCCGGAATCCTAATAATATGGAGTTCCGCCTTCAGGATCTTGGGTTTAGTTCCCACAAGGATCCTCACCATATGGAGCTTCGTCTCCAGGGTCCAGGGTTTTCTTTCCCACCAGAATCCTATCCATATGGAATTTCATCTTCAAAATTCAGGGTATAATTTCTTCTACGCTCCTACCCATATGAATTTGCAGCTTCACGGTCCCAAGTTTAGCTTCCACCAGGATCCTATCCACATAGAGTTTTCATGTTCTCCTTGAGTTTGTGCAGGCCTCCTCTAGGTGCTCTGATTATCTACCAAAATCAAAAAACATTCATCCAAATGTTTTCCCCACAAGTATGTGCTTTTTGTGAGGACATCAGATTATAACCTTTTATGTTTTTATGTATTTAGCACAGATTTTTTTAAAAAGATGGCATTATGCAAATAAATAAATAAAACAAGGAAGCCCCTTTTGTATCGCGAGAGCTGATGTTTTTTCTCGACCAGACCTACTATTCAGAGAAAGGTCTCATGTTTTTAAATGTTTTATATGACTTACGGATGGGGGTTTCCTAGGAGTCGAGAAGCTGTATTGCTTCTGTGCAGGTTAGAGAATTGTTGTCGACAGTTTCAGGAGTAATTCTTCGAGGGGCATTGATTTAACACAGTGTGAAGCGGTGAAAAGATGAATCAGAACATGCACTGACAATTGTGCGGTGCTCTCCTTCTGTGTACACAGCCTATAGAACACAATGGAGGTGCCGGAACGTACCGACGGTGAGAGCAGAACACACTGCTCTCCAAAATTGAACTGACACCTACCTGTGATGAAAACAGTTTCATGCAACAGCTCTATTACATCACAGTGGGCTTCTGCCGCACATCTATTATTGAGCAGGAAAGATTGTGTCCTCGAATTGAGAAGCAGCAGCGGCATTGACAGCAGAGCAATAAATAAAAAAAAAATCACAGGGGACCGCATTGTACACAGTGCTATTCATCTGGAACAATAATGCATTGACTTAATTGAGACTTGTTGCTCAGGTTAACAAAATAGAAATAAAGTACATACACAGAACTTCCTGCAGAGATGGTTCTGTCCAGTCCATTAGATTTTAAATGAAAGAAGTTTTGGCAGCAATTCACTTGAAAGATAAGGAGCCTATTTCTGCAACAGGAAAACAGTTAAAACACATACAGAAAAATGTTGTTAACCACTGGAGAACCTGAATGTATATACCCCCTTGTTACCAGGCCATTTTCAGTTTTCAGTGCTGTAATAAATTGACAGACCCTTACTTGGTCATGCAACACTGTACAAAAATTAATTTATATGCTTTTATTTAAATGGATAGAACTTTCTTTTGGTGGTATTTATTAACCATGTTGTGCAGGCAGATTGATTCTGGAGAAATCTTCACTGCGGGGTGCTTGGTCCTCTTCCAGAGCCTAGAAGGCATCCCTATAGTGAAGATTTTTACAGGATCCAGCTTCCAGCATGACACAGAACATACTTTATTATAGGTAAGTTAAAATGGTTAAAACTGTACCAATAACCTGCTAAACCTCAGCTTTAAAAGCACAAATAATCTTATGAGAAGATTTTTGGTAAAATTAATAGTCTGACAACAGGGTCTTTTTGACCACCTCTGTACTGCCATACAGAAAAAACAAATGTAGCTAAATTTCAGCTTTAACATATTAATGCATGGTACCTTTAAAAGATTCCCTTATGTAGATGTAGCACTACCCTCTTAAGAGTCGCTAGAAGATTTGGGTCCCCTATAGTCCTGTACAGCCAGGCAACACGCATCTTCACACAGGCTTGCATCCAGAGTCAGAAATCAGTCTTTGAGCTTAGGTTTTGTTGTTTTATTTAGGGGATTTGAACTGAGATAGGATTAGGGGTGTACAGGATGCCTATAGAAATTGATAAACTGAGGACAGCTTTCTGTAACTATTTACAAGCCTTCTCAGCAGCACAGTCTTTGTTGGAGGGCTAGCCAGCATCTCCTTAAATAACCACCCAGACCCTAGATGAACTCCTCTTCATTCACCCAGCAATCTGGAGGTATCCCTAAACTGGGGATCTGGTGCCTGTTACTTTAAAAGTGGACAGTCCCAAATAGGCAGTGAATCTGCTCCTTCACCTATCCGCCCAGGGGGTGCAGGGATACTCAAATTCTCTCCTGTACCGCTGATGGGTTGGTGGCTGCTTCTAGGCCTTTCCAGCTGGGCCGCTCCTTCCCTCTGGAGGCCAGTGAAACTCTGAGCTTCTCCCTTTCCAGCTCCAGGCCTGCAGGTAGGCCCCATCCCACTGGGCTTCCTCACAGCCTTCTACCTTCAGCCTCACATTTTCCTTCCTGTCTTCCACCTGAATTCTCCTGCAGCTGAGCAGGCTCCAACACTTTTAAGGGTGTCCCGGCCCCTTGCCAAGCCTTCTGTTGGGGATTGGCTAGAATCCCTCAAGAGTGCAAGCTAGCCACTCCTCAGATCAACCCACTGCCTCTAGGGCCTTTCTCCAAAGCCGTAGAGCAGGGGGAAATTGCAGAGGGGCTGGTGTGCAGAGCCTCTCAACTCCTGACCACAATTTTACCTTCTGGCTATTAGACCCAGGCTGCTACTCAGCCTTCCTCACTGACAATCATGACTCTAGCTCCCTCGAGCTAAACTAGGAGGGTGCTACATAGACATCCATCACGTGATGCCATCATGTGATGTCAGCAGACAAAGAGCTTTTACATTAATGACATTCTCTAATATTCCAGAAAAGGTTATGTAGGTAGGTGAAGAGAGGTTGGAAAAGCTGGGCCAGCACAGACGGTAATTAGACATTTCTAGAAGGGTACATCACTATTACAGGCAATAGGGGAGGGGCAAGGCTAGGTAATTGTGTCATTGCAAGAGATAAAAAATAATTTATAGAAATTAAAATTGCTGCAAGTTTGCAAATAAGCATGTAGCCCCAGACAATTTATTTTATATATTTCAGGGAAGCTATTAGTTAGATCTCTGCTCTAAGTTTCCAGGTGTAGGCACCTACTGGGCCAATTTGAAGGGCTCCCCATCTGCCCACTGGATTTTTAAATAATTTGAATATAGTTATATATTTGTATATATTAGGACGCATACAGCAAAAGGTACGCAGGAACATTAAAAACATCTAGGGGACCAAAACATGAAGAACATTTGAAATAAAGATGGGGGAATTGTGCAAAAAAATATAGGAAGTCAGGGCTGATCCCTAAAAATATAACTTTTAGGTGGACTGACCCTTACATTGGCAAAAGATATACAAATGATGATTGGTATGCCCTTTCCATGCCACATTGCTGCATTGCAGAACTCTTTCCAGAGCATCATGGATGCTTCCTAGAGTATATTGTTATCTGTACAAAAAAAGTTTAACACAGTAATAAACACGCTGCGTTTTCTAACTTAACACTTTGTGCACAAATAATAATCAATTAATTCCCAGTAAACTACTGGTGAAAATGTTTACCCAGCACAAAATTTACAATTTTGAATGCTGCTGGTTCCTGCTCTCTCAGTGCTGCTTCTCTACACTTCCGGTCTTCACTGGAAACAGCTAACAGTGGACAGTGCAGTCTCCAGTCAATCTGATAGCTTGGAAAAGGGAGGGGGAGAATGAGGAGCAGGGGAGTGCCTTGCCATCCTAGACTATGGGGCTGTGTGTTTCTATTGATGCACACAGTGTAGGGAGACACAACCGTAGTCCTTGCATGCAAGGGTGGCTCCATAGAACACTGCAAGAGAAAGAAGCCACTTTGAAACAGGAAACCTGGGGCAAAGGCCACTGCACCAGCTTAAACTGGAACATAGGCAAGGATTAAAAGATAAAGAAGCTGCATACTCAGTAAGTGATTAAATCAGCTGCTAAAAAAACTGATGGTTTAATATCACTTTAGGGCACTTTTACACTCATCAGTTTTTGATGTGCTTTTGGGCTTTAACCTCCCTAGCGGTATTCCCGAGTGTAGCTCGGGGTAAAATGTCAGTACCAAAAGCGGTAACCCCGAACTACACTCAGGCTTACCATGCGGCGCTGCATAGGGAGTCCCTGCAGCGCTTACCTTGTCCTTCGCTCCCGCGATGTGTTCCCTGCAGCGTCCCTGGCCATCTCCTCCGGCCGATGCCGGCATCCGGCTTCCGTGTTCTGGTCCCTGTGACATCAGGACGTACGGGCGCCACCGGCGGCGGGAAATTTGAAAATTTTTAAAAAATTTAATTTTTTTCCAAACAAATTTTACATAGTAAAACATTGCTGTTTCAACCCATTTCACATACATTTTGTCCCTAGTGCTTTGTCCTGTCCCCTGTCTGCATTTTTACTGTTCTTTCTGCCTGGAAACTGAGAAACGTCCATGGCGTCCAAAAAGCGTCCCTTTAGGTCAAAAGCGGGTTTAGATCAGCTAGAGAACAGCGATAGTAAATCAGAACCACTTGCAGAATTGAGTGATAATGATTCGTGGGGAAATTCGTCATCAGACACTGAAAACGATTCTGCAACTTTGCTCAGCGATGTGCGAACTTGGCACTATATTTCAAATTTCAGTGTTTTTGGTTTGATTATATTATTGAATTAAATGTATTATTATTATATTATTATTTTTTATGATTATTTATTAAATTATAATTTATGATTTCGTGTTTAAAATTTTATTATACCCGGGATGTTTAATAGACTCTTGTTCGGACAGATTTCAGTGAGTTATTCCTAAAAATTACAGACCTACAATATAAAAACTACATATTTCCATGCAAAATAATGGTACCGCTTTCAGCACCAAAAATCTGAAATAATCATACCGCCAGGGAGGTTAAAAAGCGGAAGAATAAATGCATAAATGTACGCCTTTAAATCCTAATCTTAAAATGAAAATAGATTTAGAATATTAGATATAGAAAATCATTTTATCAACTTGTAAGCATACAGGAAAAATAACTAAAATGAACAAGAACAGTTGCCTATTCACATCTTCAAGTAACATTTGAGAAAACTAAACAAAATAAAATATGTACATATATACCCTAATATTCACAAAGGATACAGATCCGTATTAACTACATTCCTTTGCAACCCCAAGTTTCACCTTGTAAAAGTAGCAGTGACATCATCACTGTGCTGTACATAGTCTGTGCAGAGTGGAGAGCTGTGGGAGGGACCCATCAGGCTCCACCCACTACAGTCAGAATGCAGAAAAGTACAGGAGGGGTGGAGACAAGACCAGTCACCGTGTACAAGGAGAGGGAGCAGCAGCGACCGGTCTTTATTACAGGAAGCTCCTGACCAGAGCTTATGTTTCACACTGGATTACTGCGCAGATCTGAAGGAAATACACAAATAACTCCAAGATTCAAGGAAGAATACACCCGGTTCCTATATTTAGTCAATATTACCTTATGCTGGATTTCAGCATTAAATGGGGCATGTCCAGTATTTGGCATTAATACTTTGCATAGTGTGAATGGGCTCTTATACTTTGCTTTAAAAATGCTAGAGCGCAATGAATGATCCACAATACGATAAGAGAGGATCTTTCCATTGAGTGTTAGGGCTCATGTACACTGCAGCTGATAAACTGACGTTCAGGAGCTGTTCCAAATTTTTTTCAGCAGCCCCTGAACTCTCCCTAATGTTTTCCTATGTGTCCATGTACACATCGTCGTTTACAGTAGTTTACAGTCGTTTTTTGAACGCACCAAACTTGCGTTCAGAAGAAGATTTTATCAGTGTTTGAAAAAGCAAACACTTGTAAATGTGTGTAAACGTGGCTAACCGCGTTTATAAGCGTTTGCGTTTAGAAGCGTTTTTTAACTATTCCATGTCCAGATGCTGTCCAGAACCTTTTTTTCATCATCAGAAATGCATGCAAAGCGTTTTCCATGTATTCAAATGGACCCGATACACCAGCGCAGTCAGTTCCAGGTTTTGTGTGAAGGAATAAATGGTAGAACTTGCCGCATTATGCTCATGATGGGATTCATAGTGAATACAACAAGAAAAGACAGGTCATCTCAACACATACTGCTCTCTCTATTTCTCTCAAAATGTCTGAAATAGTTAATTTTTTACTGTTTTTCAGTGCATTTTGGAAGGTCTCCTGATGTTATCTTTAAAAAATGCTTTTAAACGCAAACGCGGCTAAACAGACGTTTTTAACCTACGTTTTCCAGCAGTCAGTTTTCATCGTTCAGAAGTGTTCTCCAAACGTCCCATGTACATGAGCCCTTATTTATAGGTGGGAGAGGCATTTGATATATGATTGCCTTCACAGAAACCAGGAACAGATAATGATTCTATCACCTAAAGCCTAGTACACACGATCAGAAAATCATACAAAAATTACCACTTTCAAAGCGATCAGTTGATAATTTGTTTGTTAGCACACAGCTTTCATCCGAAAATTATTTGAAAGGACAAACACGGAAATGTTTCTCGTTCGATACCAGATCATATGATTTTCATTTAACCACCTCCCGACCGTCCCATAGCAGAACTACTGCTACAGGGCAGCAGGGCTGCACAAAATCATATATATATATATATATATATATGCATGATTTTGCATTTCTGGGTAAGGGGCACCTCCATTGGCGGCTACAGCTGTCAATCACCGGGTCCCAGCCGGAGATTCCCCTCTGGCACCCAGCGATTGCCGAGGCACTCTGGCAGGGGAGAGGTCTGTATGTAAACAATATAGATCTCTCCCCTTTCAGCACCAGCATGCTGCTTTGTATAGCTCTGTATAGCAGACCAATTCAAAGCAGCATGCTTACACAGTAAAACTGTGTAACGCATAAAATGGCTTGGTCAGGAAGGGGGTAAATCCTTTGAAGGGCAAGTGGTTAATTAGTACAGTTTTCACCCAAAAATACAATACAATATGATATCACTTCGGAATTTTTGTTCTGCCATACAAGGACTTTCGTAACTTTTGTAACCTCTGCACTTTCGGTATGACACTAGCATGCAAAAAAATATTCTCATCGTGTTAACGGGGCTTAAGACGTAACAACATGATTTTTCTGTAGATTAGTTATCAATTTACCAGATAAGAAAGAAAAATTAGATGCAATAAAATGGAGTCAGCATCATATTTTTTTTATGTTAAAGCAGAGCTCCACACAAAAGGGGAAGTTCCACTTTAAGGGCTCATCGCCTGCTGCCCGTTAAGGATTGGCACCTTTGGGGAGCGGGGGGGGGGGGTACCCGAATTTGACAGGTACCCACTTCCACTTCCGCTGAGATTACCTAGAAGGTTGGAAGTGGAAGTTGTTCCCCCACCTCACTGTAGTCTTCTGGGACATGTGACAGGTTCCAGAAGACTATGGGACCATTCAGAAAGCGCAATGCTACTCACACATGTGCAGTGGGCACCCGACTGTGAAGCCACACAGCCACAAAGCCAGGTGCCCATACTGAAGATGCCAGCACCATCTTCAGTATGGGCACTTCACAGTAAGGAACATATGGAAGTGTGACGCATGTCAAACAATAAAAGAGAAAAATTCCCAGCTCAACTTACCAACCAGCTTGCAAACAAACCGAATTAGCCTGTCTAACAGTATGTGTTAAAAACAGGGATTTAGTTAGCACACATTTGCAAATACATGCATAAGCTGCAGAGCCCCTTCACGGCACCTCAATATTCTGCAGTTCCTAACTCTACAAATTTTGAGCGCCCCCATAGTAAAGGCACATGTATTTAACCTCCCTAGCGGTATTCCCGAGTGTAGCTCGGGGTAAAGTTTCTGTACCAAAAGCGGTAACCCCGAGCTACACTCGGGCTTACCATGCGGCGTTGCATAGGGAGTCCCTGCAGAGCTTACCTTGTCCTTCGCTCCCGCGATGTGTCCCCTGCAGTGTCCCCAGCCATCTCCTACGGCCGATGCCGGCATCTGGCTTCTGTGTTCCGGTCCCTGTGACGTCGGGACGTACGGGCGGCGGCGGGAAATTTGAAAATTTTTAGAAAATGTAATTTTTTGCAAAACGAATTTTACATAGTAAAATATTGCTGTTTCAAACCATTTCACATACATTTTGTCCCTAGTGTTTTGTCCTGTCCCCTATCTGCATTTTGACTGTTCTTTCTGCCTGGAAACTTAGAAAAGTCCATGGCGTCCAAAAAGCGTCCCTTTAGGTCAAAAGCGGGTTTAGATCAGCTAGAGAACAGCTATAGTAAATCAGAACCACTTGCAGAATTGAGTGATAATGATTCGTGGGGGAAATTCGTCATCAGACACTGAAAACAATTTTGCAACTTTGCTCAGCGATGTGCGAACTTGGCGCTTTATTTAAAATTTCAGTATTTTTGGTTTGATTATATTATTGAATTAAATGTATTATTATTATATTATTATTTTTTATGATTATTTATTAAATTATAATTTATGATTTTGTGTTTCAAATTTTTTCATACCCGGAAAGTTTAATAGACTCTTGTTCGGACAGATTTCAGTGAGTTATTCCTAAATATTACAGCCTACAATAAAAAAACTACATATTTCCATGCAAAATAATGGTACCGCTTTCAGCACCAAAAATCTGAAATAATCATACCGCCAGGGAGGTTAATGGATAGACCAAGGGCAGGTGAGCCTGAGGGAGCCCACCCTTCATTGAAAGCTGGTCGGTAAGTTGAGCTGGGAATTTTTCGATTTTATTGTTTGTGTTGCCCTTCCATGTGCTCCTTGCTGTGAAGGCCAGATATAGACTGGGGCAGTGGCCATTTGTTTGTACCGTTGACTTGTTGGTACTTTTAAGGAGGGGTGGGCTCCCTCAGGTCCACCTGCCCTTGGTCTATCCATTAAATGCATGTGCCTCTACTATGGGGGCTCTACAAATTTGTAGAGTTAAGAGCTGCAGAATATCGGGGTGCTGTGAAGGGCTCTGTAGCTTAGGCAATTCGGTTTGTTTGCAAGCTGGTTGGTAAGTTGAGCCAGGAATTTTTCTCTTTCCTTGTTTGACATGCAGAGAAGACACCTCTGGATCAGTTTTTGTAGCTGCTGACTTTTATTTTTTTAAATATTGCTTGGAGCTCCCTTTTAAGCATATGCATGCCATGCATTGTGTAACTCTTCCAGGTATTTATTACCTCTCAGAAACATCAGAGAACTTCCCCTGACAATGCCGTCATCTGCTTTTGGCCCCTTTCACACAGGCGTTCCGTATGTCCGTTTTTCATCTGTCCATTTACGGATGAAAATCGGACACCCATGTGACTATCAGATGTAAACGGATGATCATCTGTTGAGATCCGTTAATATCTGAATCCATAACAGCCGGTTTTTTTGAATGGAAAAAAATCCTATTTTCTTCCAATAAAAAAAATGGAATGAATGAAAAACGTATGTAAACGGACAAAAAAAACTAATGAAAACAGACAAAAACAGATGGAAACGGACAAAAGCAGGTGTAAATAGACAAACTGATCAAAACAGACGTAAACTGACAAAAAACAGATGGAAATGGATGAAAAACAGGTGAAAACGGATGTAAGCTGATGAAAAACAGGATGAAAAACAGATGTAAACTAATGAAAAATGGTTGAAAAACGGATGTAAGCTGATGTAAAACTAATGTAAACTGATGAAAAACTGATGTGAACTGATCCATTTTTTCTTGGAAAAATATGACCGAACTGGGGAGAAAAATGGAATGCCCGTGTGAAAGGGGCCTTTCTCTCCAGGAGGACGCCACCATCTTTGTTCAGGTATCATTTTAGGTCAACCTCTACTTCCTACAGAAGCTGGCTCAGAAATGACATAATAATGTAATAAAACCTGCTGCCTGTGCAGATCTTGCGCATGATCTTCTGCAGCCTCTCATTCTGTGAGTAGCTACAAAGTTATAATGTACAGATTGCAGTACAAAGAAGAGTTTCAGTTGGACCCAATATAGGTAGCATCACTTTCCACTTTGTAATTGTATCTTTGATGTGCCTTTCCTTCAATATATACATCTGCTGAGATACGTTTATTATTTAAAGTGATTGTAAGCCTCTGAAGCTAAAAATGAAAATAAGACATCCTTCTATACTGTGCAAATGTTTCAATCCAAAGCGCTGGGTGTGATTTCTGTCTTCTCCCTCATTCCTCTGCTATCTGCTTGAGTCACTTTTGACAGGTGATGCCAAGGGATCCAGGGGGATGGAGGAGGGGAGCTCCAGCACACAGCTATAATTGGCAGCCTCAGATGTGCATGTTTCCCTATGAGACTGTGTAGGAGAGGTGTGTCCATTCCCTCCACTCAGGTTTCAGATTACACTCAGCTCTTCTCTGAATACTGTGCATTGTGTGACATTAGATTTCTGCCCCCTGCTTTCTGACGTTCAGAGATGCTGTGTAAAATGTGTGCTTTAGAGGGCTATAGAGGAGAGGTGCTGAAGATAAACAGGTACAACCTATGCAGGAGGATTTGTTTCATCTTTGTTTATCCCTTGAGGCCATTCACTTCACTGAGTAGATGGAAGGGTTTTCAATCACTTTTATACAGTTTTGTCTGTTAGACTTACAAATGAGTGTACTCAAGTCTTCAATCTATTTTTGCAAGGTATGCTCATGTATTGTTTATCTGAATCCCCACTTGTTATGCAGACATGCTAAGTGAAATTGCCAAAAAACAGTATAAAGAAAAAGTGGTGGTGAAAAAACGCACTTGTGAGCAGGGGCGGACTGACAACTCATGGGACCCCTGTGTCCTTGCCCAAACTCAAAAAAGCCTATGAAAAAGGTACCAGGGGCATCTCATGGGGCCTCCTACTGACCCCGGGCCCTCGGGCAGTGCCCGAGTTTCCAAATGGTCAGTCTGCCCCTGCTTGTGAGCTTAACCAATCATTTTTGTACACATTAAAGTGACATTAAACCCTGGTTTAAAAAGGCCATCAGAACTAAGGTAAGTTTTTTGCCTTTAGTTCTGCTTTAAGCAGTGGATGTGTATTGGATTGTGTAACTTTAATGTTTAGTGTTACGTTATTATTAGTGTTTACTTTAGTGTTTACTATTTCCTATCTCAGAAATCTGAAAAGTACACATTTCGTGGGGTGTTTCTAACTGTTTTATGAGTACTTTTTTGGATCTCAGATGGCTATGTTTTTACTGCTATATGTTATAATGTTCATATGTGCCGTATTATTGGTGATCTGATCCCCTGAAGGAGCTCCTTGCGAAACACATTTCTCTTGCTTTATGTTCACCCCACCGCCTGGAGATCCACAATTATCAGCAACTATATTTTTATTACTCACGATATGTTGATAGAGTGTTTATTCTTCTATTATATAGGTTGAGTGGCGAGAGTCATACCTAGGGGCACTTATGTGTTGCATTTTTCAGTTCTGATTTTTGCATTTTTATATGAAGTGTGTTAATCATGTTTTAATTACGTACAATGAGCCTGGGTTCACATATATGCAGTGCATATATGCATATACATCGCGTGTGATTCGCACAGGAACTGCACTGCATTCCTGTTCAAATCACATGTGATTTGTGTGCGGTGCGATTATGGCTCTAATCGCAATGCACCTGCACCAAAAAGGTGCAGAATCCTTTTTGGGTCTGCACTAGAATCATATTGCATGGGTATTCACTCCGCGTTTTGTGGACCGCTTTTGGAGTGTTGTTAACTTAACATACATACCCTTACTTTTTAATGAATTTATAAACAATATAGGGTCTGGGATTATAAATCCCATTTCAGTCTTTGCAGATGACCCCAAGCTGTGCCGTGGAATAACGTCCTTACAGGATGTCTCCAATTTACAAGCCGACCTCAATGCACTGTGTAATTGGGCAACTATGTGGCAGATGAGGTTTAATGTTGATAAATGTAAGGTTCTGCACTTGGGGGCTAAGAATATGCATGCATCATACATACTGGGGGGGGGGGGGTACAACTGGGGGAATCAATGGTGGAGAAGGATCTGGGGGTTCTGGTAGATCACAAGCTTAATAATGGCATGCAATGCCAAGCTGCGGTTTCTAAAGTGAGCAAAATCCTCTCTTGTATTGAAAGAGGTATAGACTCCAGAGAGAGATATCATTTCCCCCGGTACAAATCATTAGTAAGACCTCATCTGGAATATGCAGTTCAGTTTTGGGCACCAATTCACAAAAAGAACATTGGGGAACTGGAGAAAGTACAGAGAAGGGCAACCAAACTGATAAGAGGCATGGAGGAGCTCAGCTATGAGGAAAGATTAGAGGAACTGAATTTATTCTCTCTTGAGAAGAGGAGTTTAAGGGGGGATATGATCTCCATGTATAATACATAAGGGGGATATGATCTCCATGTATAATACATAAGGGGGGATATGATCTCCATGTATAATACATAAGGGGGGATATGATCTCCATGTATAATACATAAGGGGGGATATGATCTCCATGTATAATACATAAGGGGGGATATGATCTCCATGTATAATACATAAGGGGGGATATGATCTCTATGTATAATACATAAGGGGGGATATGATCTCCAAGTATAATACATAAGAGGGGGATATGATCTCCATGTAGAATACATAAGGGGGATATGATCTCCATGTATAATACATAAGGGGAGATATGATCTCCATGTATAATACATAAGGGGGATATGATCTCCATGTATAATACATAAGGGGGGATATGATCTCCATGTAGAATACATAAGGGGGGATATGATCTCCATGTATAATATATAAGGGGGATATGATCACCATGTATAATACATAAGGGGTGATATGATCTCCATGTATAATACATAAGGGGGGATATGATCTCCATGTATAATACATAAGGGGTGATATGATCTCCATGTATAATACATAAGGGGGGATATGATCACCATGTATAATACATAAGGGGGGATATGATCTCCATGTATAAATACATAAGGGGTGATGTGATCTCCATGTATAATACATAAGGGGTGATGTGATCTCCATGTATAATACATAAGGGGGGATATGATCTCCATGTATAATACATAAGGGGGGATATGATCACCATGTATAATACATCAGTGGTTCATATAGTGAACTCGGTGTAGCGTTATTCACCCTGAGGTCATGAAAGAGGACAAGGGGGCACTCTTTACGTCTGGAGGAAAAGAAATGTAATCTTCAAACACTGAAAGGTTTCTTCACAGTGAGAGCTGTGAAAATGTGGAATAGATTTCCTCAAGAGTTGGTTCTGGACAGCTCAGTGGATTGCTTTAAAAAAGTCCTGGATTCTTTCTTGGATACACAGAATATAACTGGATACTAACATTTATAGGTAAGGTTGATCCAGGGAATATTCGATTTCCTCTTGGGGGATCAGGAAGGACTTTTTTTCCCTGCAGGAGCAAACTGGATCATGCTTTGCTGGGTTTTTTCATTCCTCTGGATCAACTGTGGGTGTAGGAGTATAACTTTTTTTTTTTTTTGGTTGAACTGGATGGACTTTTGTCTTTTTTAAGCCAGAACTATGTACCTAGGTAAGAACAGGAGTACAGAATTGGTGGAGAGAAATTAGGAGGGATAGAGGGAGAGTGTAGAGAATGGAGGAGGGAGAGAACAGCAGGGAGGGGGAAAAGAGAATGGGGGAGAGAACAGGAGGGGGGAGAACAGGAGGAAGAGAGGGAGGGGAAGTGTGAACAGTAGGCGGGAGGAGAACAGGGGGGGGGGATGGAGATGGGGGTGAGAGAGCAGGAGGAAGAGATGGATAGGGAGGGAGAGTGTGTCATGTGCCTGATAGGAGAATGAAATGACGAGGTCGGCCTCACTTGTGTCACTAGCCCTGACCCCACTGGAAGTGGAACAGAGGGTGCCAAGGGACAAGGGGAAGAAGACTGCCAGCAGGTGTTGCCTGAAGAGCTTGCAGTTGGAGTCCTGAAGGGACCTGCAAACCCCTGGTTCTGGAACGGTAGCGATGTTTCGGAATCCCAGATGGGTTAAAAGGGCACTCCGCTTGCACAACAGGATCAGGATAAGTGATGTGTCAGATCTCCCAGCTGCCTTGGAGCAACAACAATTTATGGTGTTCAGAGCTGGTATAGTAGACAGCCAGACAGGCACTCGAACAGGACAGGAAGCTGGGATCGGAGACAGGAGCAAGGGCACAGTAATAGCCAAGGTCATCAACGGGCGGGCAGTGAGGTACCAAATCATAAGCAAGCCGAAGTCAGGAACAGAGCTGGGTCAGTAACAAGGGGATCAGTCAAGAATACAGCAGGACACATGGAAACAGCTGAAGACCAGTCAGCACTAAGCACAGACAGAAGCATGCTTTAAATAGTCCATCTGGTGCCAATATCTGGAGGGTAGTTTCCTTATATAATAATGAACAATTATGTAATATATTGCAGCTTACCAGTCCTTAGATGAGGTAGCTGCATTAGTTTTCTTTTTTTAGGTTTTTCCACTTTATTTTCATGTAGATCCTGCCAGTTAAACACATCTTGTCCTGGGGTGACAGCACTCACCATACTGTAACTATGAAGGAACAGCATTGTCACCCTAGGATAGGACTACAGAATACCTCTCTTCTTATCATAGGGGGAGATGTTTGGTTGTCCACAGAGATAAACAGGGGGCAATGGGGGAGATTTACTAAAACACAGAATATAACTGGATACTAACATTTATAGGTAAAGTTGATCCAGGGAATATCTGATTTCCTCTCTGGGGATCAGGAAGGAATTTTTTTCCCTGCAGGAGCAAATTGGATCATGCTTTGCTGGGTTTTTTGCCTTTCTCTGGATCAACTGTGGGTGTAGGATTATAACCTTTTTTTTTTTTTAATGGTTGAACTGGATGGACTTTTGTCTTTTTTCAGCCAGGCTATGTAACTATGTATCTATGTAGCAGCGGTTCGCATGAATGGGGTGCAATTCTGATGCGGTGTGAAATTCACACAGAAAACGCTGCAAATTCCGCACCCCATCAGTGTGAACCAGGGCTTAATCTTTTTGTTTTTATGTATGACGTGTAGTTTCTTTGCGGAAGTATCTGCACCTTTTGAAAGTTCCTTCTTCTGTCCTAAAATTGTTCGATATTTCTTGAGGTGGGTTACCTGAATATGACATTACTGGGCAATGCCTGTGTGTTGAAGTTGTGTTCATTTTAGCAGGGTGACAACAGAAAACAGGGACAGAGCATTGTCATGTTATAACAGCAAGAGCCTTCATGTCAGGATCAGCAGATATCATTGAAAAAAAGAAAAGTTTAAAAATATTTAAAACATGGCCTTTGAAATTACTGTATATTAATATGTTTAAGTTTATATGAGATTTGAGGGATTTGGTTTATAAATATTTTACCAAATAGTTAAAAAAAAAAAAAAAAAAAAAGTATCTTTCGGGGAAAACGTAATCTGGGCAGTCATTTCAACCAAATTCTAATACCTTGATGACCCTGAAAATAATAGACTCTTGAGTGAAAAGGTGATAAAAGTGGTGGACACATTCCAGATTGCTAATAGCAAGCAATTAGGTAAATAGTTATCTATAGATGCCAAGCCTAATTACTTTCAATTATCTGATATTACACAAGAAAATGAGATAAACGTTCTCTCTGGCTCAGTATTTAAGCCTTTCTTCAGACTTTTTTCAACTCTACTTTCTGACTTTTTATAGTAAACTTTACAAGAAGGTAATTTTTTCCTATTGTATGTTTTATTGATAGATTTTCCTTTCTAATGGATATCTGTTTGTAGAACCAGTACACTTGTCCATGTCATAACAGTCCATTGGCTTTGTGGGTTAGATATAGTATATGGTGCTCAGAGCAACGTCCATCCTCCCCCATGCTAAACTGCTGATCAGTACTGGGACAGGTTCATCTAGTGCCCAGGGCAAGGATGCAGAACTGTGCCCCTTCCCCCACTGTTAACACATGCCATAGAATGGGTTTACTGCCCTGTGTCCATTCACTACCCCCACTGCTCTGCTTTGTCCAGGGCAGCTGTCCCTCCTGCCCACCCCTTGTCCTGGCCTTGCTGGTAATACATGAAATTTAGCATCTTACTCAGAAATTGAACCTTAACCCTTTAGATTTTTTACCTAACATATGAAATGTGTATCTCTAATGTAATCCCCAACAATAACCCCTTAAAATAAACTCCATGAAACTTGAAAATTCTCCCCTGCAATGCAAGGATTAAATGTTTGTCTAGGTTTGGGGGCAAGGAAAATTACCTGATGTCATAATGAGTTATGTAGGGTCCTTCGTCCTGCATTTGATGTGATGAAGCCAAAAGAAAGTCCACCACTGGAGCACGGAGTGGTAAGTTAAAGCCCAACTCCAGGCAACTAAAAATGTATCCCTTGCAGTGGGGCTGCACCCACACTGCAAGGGTTAATTGCTAATTTAGGTCTAGGGGGACAATAAAAGAAGATTTATTGTATCTATCTTTTGCTCCTTCTGCCTTGCTGGTAGACCAGTTCTTGCAGCATTTTCTGACATCATCAAGACAAAATCAGGATCCATAGACCTGCATTAGACGTGCTGATGCTGATGGACTGTCCACTGAAGGAACGTAGGGAAGCGCCATCTCCTGGGAGAAGGGAGGATTGGGTAAGTAAAAGTGTTTCTTCTCTCCCCCCTAGGCTAAATGAACTAATAACCCCTGCAGTGCAGGCATAGCCCCACTGCAGGGGAGAATTTTCAGGTTTTCCTGAGTTGGACTTTAACTCTAACCTCTTCATCAATGTTCCTCCAATCTAGGAGAGGATGTAGGAGTTGTGTAGAGGCAGTCAGAGAGAGAATCCAAGTATGAAGTGTGCTCTCATTTTCTTGAGAAACACAGACTGGGAACAGCATCTCCTCAGGGAACCCTAACAACCTCAAGCCAAAAAAAGAGTATAAAGTACTGTGTGGTGAAGTTTATTATTAATGGTATTTTTTTAGAGTGTTAACAATTTATGTACATCTTTACATATAGTTTGTATAGTTACATCAGTCCCTGCCCTCAGGTTGCTTACAATCTATGGTCCTTCTCTCCTATGTATACACACGTACAGGTACCAGAGCCAATTGAGGCAGAAGCCAATTAATATACATACCTTTGGAGTGTGGGAGGAAAACCACGCAAGTATAAGGAGAACATGCAAACTCAAAACATGTGTATTGCTTTTTGTTCAAATCCATGAACTTAATGCTTTAAGGTCAAAACACCAACTACTAAGCTCCCGTGCTGCCCCACAAGATGCTACATCGCAATGCGTTGTAGTGATTGTAGGAACCCCATGAGGGGAATTATACTGGAACTGTTATGTGCCTAATATCTAGACCAAACTTTCTCAACATTTTCAACACAGAGGAACCCTTAAAATAACTTTTCAGTCTCAAAGGACCCTGCTAAAAATTACTATATCTACTCATGGTACATTAGTGTGATGGTCAGTGGGAAGAATGCTGCTTACACTTGTGGTCATTGGGAAGAATTAATTCCTTACAGATGGCTAAATAGATAAATGGTGTCAGTGGGAATTTATTTGAGAGGCATAAATTGTTCATTGCTCAAGCAACCTTTAGCAACCTCTGGTGGAACCCTGGTTGAGAAACCGTGATTTAGACCCAAATGTCATTCTTTCACAAGCTTAATAAACAAGTAGGAGCATTGATATGATTCCTTGCAGGGGCGGACTGACCATTTGGAAACACGGGCACTGCCCAAGGGCCCGGGGTCAGTAGGGGGCCCCATGAGATGCCCAAGGTACCTTTTTCATAGGCTTTTTTGAGTTTGGGCAAGGACACAGGGGCCCCATGATCCCCTATTGCCCGGGGGCCCCATGAGTTGTCAGTTCGCCCCTGATCCCTTGTCTCCAACAATGGTATAAAAGAACTGGGATGAAGTGAATTCTGAAGATGGACTGGATGGTCACCCCACATCTGGCTCAATAATCAGTCTAGGGGTATTCTTTTTGATGCTTTGTTGCAAACGTGAACTTGGATTGGAGCAGGATGAATGTGGGATACTCCAGCAACATTAAGTAGTAATTTAATGACACTTATCTTTCTCCTAAGGAATATGTGCATAGTCCTTGCAGCAGCAAATGGTGGGCTGAACTACACTGGGACATGTTGAATAATGTTCCCTTTAAGTAACGCCAACTCTAATGCAAGAGGGATAGCAGTAGAGCACAGCCACTGGGATCTCACACACCAGTCTGTACTCACTAATGTCCTTGGATAATTAGATGCTTCTATTCAATATCTTTCAGACACCTCTCATGCAAAGTCCTTAGACCAGATCCCCATAAAGAGGTCTCTCAGTCAGCTCCAGCAAAGTTATGCAAAATAAGCCCCCCCAGCTATCAAAGCTTCTGGGACTTCAATGAGCAGTAGAAAGCACAGCTGGACTGCCCAGAATGGTAGCAGCCCTTCAGGCTGGGATCTCCTGCTCCTGGACAAGAACCCATCTGCTCCAGGCTTCAAGCTATTTATGCTCCCTCCCAGCTCCCTTCTGGGCCCTTTCCCAGGGATTGGCTGGGACCACATGAATATTCACACTGTGCATTGGACACTCCCAATTCGCTATCTTCCAGAACCATCCAAAAACCAGGGGAAAGCAGTCAATAACCTGCAACCACAAGCATCTCTACTGATTACAAGAAAGCTAAAACTAAATTTACCTAATTTAGCCTCTCTCTAGGAAGTCCTTCAGCAATCCATTCTTGGTGGAGTTGCCCTTTAAGGCACAATACTTATCATTAATCCCATAAATCCCACTCACAGGAACTGCATTTTCCGTAGAATTAGTATTAACCTGATGGTTTGCTACATACAGGGGTTAATATTAATACAGAATTCTGTTCCCTGGACAGTTACTTCACAATGCAAAAATAGCTTTTAATGGGATATCCATTTCCTGGAACTGTACAGACTGGCTTAAGCTCAGAAAAGGAACATTCTCAACAGGAATTTAAGTTACTATAAGCTAAAGTGCTCTTCTTTCAGCCCCGAGTGGCTGCTATAGAACTTTGCTATCTGTTATGGGATTTTGATGGATTTGCTTGTATATTAAATTATAATCCATAGCATTAATGTTTTTTTAAAGCAAACCTGTACTGTGTCTGAACTACGCAAACTAAAAGCTTTGTTTATTAGCTTAATAGCAGGCCCCAGAGTCTCTGTGTTCCCTTTCCGCACTTCCTTGCTGCCCTAATCTGCTGCAGTAGCCCCCATAGATTCCTGTGTATAGTTTGACTTTGGCAAATTCTATACTTGTTCAGGGCCATGCAGGCTAACCCTGCTCCATATGACTGCAGTCATGATTGACAGGTGGCAGCTCAGAGGTTGGGAACTGCATAGTGTAAGCAGGGAGTAGTTTCATATTATTATTATTATACAGGATTTATATAGAGCCAATAGATAACGCAGCACTTTACAATATAAGAGGGATAGTACAATTACAATACAGTTCTGATGGAGGTGACTCAAGTACAGCTCTTAGGTAGAGGTGGGGTAGGCTTTCCTGAATAAATGAGTTTTCAAGGATCATCTAAAGGTGGACAGGGTAGGAGCTAACCTGACATACTGTGGCAGGGAGTTCCAGAGGATTGGAGAGGCTCTGGAGAAGTCCTGGAGGCTAGCATGGGAGGAGGTAACAGGGGAAGTGGAGAGCAGGAGGTCTTGAGAGGAGTGGAGAGAATGGTTTGGGTCAATATCTGCAGATGAGGTTGGCAATGTAGCTGGGGGCGATGTTCTGGATGTTGTGGTTAGTATTTTGAATTTTATACGTTGGGCTAGTGGAAGTCAGTGAAGAGATTGGCAGAGGGGGGCAGCAGTCATGGATCAGTTCATATACCCTTGTTGTCAGCACCTGTGGTAGTGAGCCCTTGTAGATACTCAACTTGAGGTTCCCCAGGGGGCGGAATCTAAGCCCCAGCCTGCTTCTTCACCCGAGCCCCTGATGGTGGGGATGGACTCGCAGCAAGCTGGGACCAGGTCGCAGCCCTCAGGTATGCCTAGCTGAGGATGAACAGACCTCTCGTGGGAGCAGAGTACAATGGGAGGAGACAAACGGAAATCCGATAGACTAACCGAGGTCAGGACAGGCGGAAAACAAGCACAGTCAGAGAACGAAGCCGGGGTCAGTACATGAGTAGTCAATGCAGGATACAGGAGATAGCGACACACAGGAGCTCAGACAACTAGGAAGGTGCTCAGGCAAAGTGGCATGAGCTGAGCATGTCTTATATAGGCAGGCAAACAAGGTGGCGGGCCAGGAAGTGATGGAAGGGAAGGAAATAAAACCCAGAGAACAGCAGATGACGCCCATAGGTGAGCACAGACAAACACATGTGAAAGGGATCAGGAACAGTACTGCAGCAAGGATGTAAGACTACACAAACAAGGAACTGCAGGCTAACTTGTGACACTTGATTAACCTCACCCAAAAAAGGAAGTTCCACTCCACTATTCCTCCTCCTCCCCCATCCCAACCATATTATAAATATTTTCTTTTTTTTTTCTTGTTGGGGAGAGGGTACCTGGTTTTGACAGGTACCCACTTCCACTTCCGCTCGGATCACCTAGGGCGATCTGAGGGGAAGTTCGGTCCCACCTCTCTATGCCTGAAGCCTTCTGGGACATACCACAGGTCCCAGGAAGCTGGAAAGCTGGATGTGAAACCACATTTGGCTTTCCACAGTTTGGAAGACTGGCAAAGAACTTGCCACGTTCCCCAGGGAAGACCGGCAAAGATAATGGCTTAAGGTATTAGGCTTTACAGCAGGACACTGAGCTAAACGTTTTGCTGTGACAGAAGGAGAATAGAAACGAATAAATGCAAACAAACCTATAACTGTAAAGTAAGGCTGCACTATTAAATAGAGATTCTGATTACTACAAATGCCCATTCCTGACCGGCTCTCTTTAAAGCTTTTTTTTTAGTTTGCCTAAGGGCAGCAGTTATCTGCCACAGCTGAGGTCCCCATTCATTGCAGGTCTTCTAGAAATGATGTTCATCTCAGGGCAGAGCACACCTATGAAGTACCAAACCTGTAGAAATGTCTATCTCTGATTTAGCACTAATTACAGAAGTCGGGGAGTGGCAGTGTCTACCATTAGAATGTAGCTGATCTGCACCAGTCACAGCTGCCCTGACAGTTCCTTTTAATAAGACTGATATAGTGCTAAATACATTGCAAAATCATCTGCTGGTACAAACCATTTACCACCTTTTTTAATGTTTGTATTTTTTTTTTAAATCATAAAGGGGTTATAGAAAGGACTTTTAAAAAAAAAAGTCTAATTTTCTTTTTTTTATTACAATGTTCTGTCCTCCAGGGAACAAAGTACATGTAGAACTTGTTTCACCTTCCCTTGTGCTGTGGAACACTACGTGGTCAGAAAGAACACCTGTGGGGCGAGAGCTCTTGTTAGAGCCCCCAGAGGCAGGCTGAGGCTGTTGCTTAATGCAGTATGTTATTTAAGGCACCCCTCCATCTTTAAAGTGAAGGTTCACATGGACATTGGTTAATTCCTTGTAATCCATGGCCTGACGTCTGTAACTTAACATTGTACACTGCTGATGACAGTTCTGCCTGACATTTTTCTCTCTTTTGTGGAGCATTTCTGAGCCAGTGCCATGGAGCTTGCACTGGACTCCACCAGTCCATTCACCTCATCCCAGTGACATTGATTTGTATGTTCCATTTGAATCCTAGGAAACTCAACATTGTACATAACCTGTGCTTATTCTCTCCTGAGTCTTCACTCATCTTCTGTGATTACCAGGCTCGGCCCCTGGGATACCCCATGCCGCAAGTCGGACCCAGTATTGGGGTTCTCGTCGCTAGGAAAGGACCCTAAGCACACCAGCTCCTTCACTACCGGAGCCTTCTGTCTCCTATGCCAAGTCAGCTACACTTCCCACTTGGCTGCCTGCTTATGCACCTAAGGCTAGTAATATATTCACTGCCAAGGGCAATATAGCCTCCTCTGAATAGGACAGCTGTACTGAATCTTCACTATCTCATCTTGTCCCCAGGTGTCAACCCTATTCTGTGATACGTCAAGTGAGCGTTCACCCCTTTACAGTTGTCGTCAAGCGATTTCAGACCAGGCAAGGGTATGTAACAAAAAAGTTCTTTACTAAAATTGTTGAAGTATAACAAATGTACAGGTAATTCGTCTTATACAACTTTCATAATAAAAAGTGCTTCCTGGTGGCCCTTTAGTGTTCTCCTGGTGCCCTGCACTATGAGGTGGTAATACCTTACATAGGTGAAAAAGTCCTTTAGAATCCATTAGGCAGTGGCACGAGTCCATAGCCCTGGAGCCCTGATTGGGTTTCTACATGGGGTGGTTTCAAGCATGACACCAGTCATATCCTACCACAGCTCCTATTCCCTTCCCATTCCTGGAGCAGAACCAAACAACAACTCTTTTCTTTAGAGGCAGTGCCCCTTCTAACTGTTTGTCCCTGAAGAGGGCAGTACTTCCCAAAAGGCCCGGGAAAACCTGTCCAACAGTGTTGGCCAGCAGTGTTGCTTTTCAGGACTCTCCAACTCTGCAGGGCAGCATAATCAGAGATTGCAATTAACTCACTTTGCAACATACAGATTTACAAAAACAATGCAAACAAAGCGATCAGAACCACAATAGTCAAAACATATAAAAAACACACAATGCAGTAAATCCCTTGGAAGTACCTGCTTACACACTCACCACCCCACAACTGTCTGACATTGTAGCTAGCAAGAAGATAGCTGCTTTGATAGCCAGAGCTTTTCTCTAGCTCCAAGCACTTTCCAAAAACAAGTGAAGGCAAGAGGAATGCATAGGGATAAGAGGCTAGAATGCTTCTCCCCATTCCTTCATTCCTCTTGCAGCTGTCCCCTTGCTTAGGTGCATTGTAAAAAGGCTGTGGGGGCATCCTGTACAACCACGTAGCTAGCTTTCTACAGCTTAAAGTAAGATGGGACAAAGTACTACTTGTAGGGGACAGAACAGTGCAATAAAAAATTAGACTTCTTTAAGACACATTAGGAGTGAGTATGGTAAAACCTTCTGCATGCAGCCGTCTTATGGACACTCAAAGCAGGGTTCAAAAGCAAGCACATACGAGTGCCCCCATAGCAAATGGCTTGCTATGGGGGCACTCAGCGGGGGGGGGGGGGCAGGAAAGCTTGCAGGGGACCACAGAAGAGGGGGGTCAGAGCTTCTCTGTGAAAATCCATTGCACAGAGCAGGTAAGTATACCATGCATGTTATTATTAGTAAAAAATTAGGTTTTACTATCACTTTAAGGGTAGTTCCACCCAAACATGATATTCTAGTTTTAGGCTTCTTACACATCTTGAATATTCCTACAGTACGATTTCCTTGTCATATTTCCTGACTCGGTTGCTGTCCACCTGGAAGATTGGGTGTTCCAAGGTCATGGATACCAGCTCCTTCTGTTACATATTTCATAATATATTCCATCAGAGAGAATGGAAATACCTTGTAATGGGTAGAGAAGATATATAGACCCAGGAACTCAGAGTAGAAATCTCATCAATACAGTTCCCAGCATAATATAATTTTTGGGTGGACTGATTCTTGAATCGTTACTAAACCCAGGACCCTGCATTTACTATATCTGGTCTCCCCAGACCCTGCATTTACTATATCTGGACTCCCACAGTACAGAGAACATAGAAGTGCAATTATTTTAGTAACTATAAACTGCTAAATACCTTTTCTTATCAGCAGTTAGAGCAGTCTTGTGACTTCTATCAGTGTCCAGCCAAGCACATTTTAAAGCTTGTAGGAGTTTTCATTTTGCTCTAGGAGAATGTAGGACCCCTGACATCTGTCTGGATAGTGCTGATTGGCCTTCTGCTGATCACATGCACTCTCCCAAGAAAAAAAAAAACCTCTCTAGCAATACACACCAAACTGAGCATGTGCAGAGTGACTCCACACAATATGTCTTATAAGGAGATAAGAGAGGGACACTGGAAGAAGGGGAGGATCAGAGAAGTCAGGATCAAACAGCGTTTTTACACAATGCAAAGGATTAACCCCCTTAGGTTCCACAGTGAGTATAACAAGCATGCTTTACTACATATACAGACTGATTTTACTGTTGTAGGTTTAGTAACACTTTACATTTTAAAAATAAAAGAAAGTGGAATTTCCCAACTGGGGCGTACATCTCCAAAAAGCAACAAAAGTACTTTGCTGGGCCTTTTATGGCCCATTACACAGTAAATATGATAGGCAGCAAGTCAACATCCCTGCTGAACAACCACTGATATATTTATAATAAGAAACAAAGAAAGCCCATTATTTACAGTCTGAGCTGGCAGAATGTACAGCTTACATAAGTAAAAAGCAAATATTGCAGCGGGTCCTGTACATACATAATTACAAACTCCACACGGAAACATGCTTTTTAAATATAAACACTGATAACAGTATTTAGCTAAAGCTGAAAAAAAAACTATTAAAAGACCAACGATTCAAAGTGTGTAAGGATACTGGCATATGAAGGAGAGAAGGAGCAGAGGAGTTCAAACTTCAAAACATAAATGTTTGTATACAACTCAGCGCGTTCCAAAAATGCACCAGAAGTCAATATACCAAAATAAAAATAGACATAAAAAGTCGAAGATGCGATAGTTTCCCTTGTTTGAAATTAATTTGAAGCCATTCGGTGTAGGGAACATTGTTTGAGGTGATGGTTTTAATGTGCGCTAGGACAGATGGGTTGAGAATCACACTGAGCTTATTGAGAGATGAAAAGGAGCTCCCAGATGCTCAGTTTAAAAAATGATTGCGAGGAAGAAGCAGGATGATGGAAACATTTCAGTTTTCTCAGCAGCTGCGAGTAACAAATCTGTTTCATAAACCAGCATGGAATGGCAACAAACCTCTGATATGATACTATGTACACACGCTTATAGAATCCTATATAGTAAAACACAGGCATGCAATCTATGTTTGTGAGCACCTCACCATCATAACTATATGAGGTTGTTGGATATCCCATACCAAAACCATGGGCATGGACAAAGGGCTATTTGGCCACAGCTCTTGCAGGAAGGCCACTTCTGTAGATGGGTGTATTAGGGTTCTTAAGGCTTCTTCTAGTTCTAAGTTGAGAGTGGTGAACAGCATCTTCCAGTTTTGACCAAATATTTTTGTGGACACCTGGCCATCACACCTGTATGAGCTTCTTTGGCATCCCATTCCAAAACCATGAGCATTGATCAGGGGCGGACTGACAACTCATGGGGCCCCTGGGCAATAGGGGATCATGGGGCCCCTGTGTCCTTGCCCAAACTCAAAAAAGCCTATGAAAAAGGTACCAGGGGTATCTCATGGGGCCCCCTACTGACCCTGGGCCCTCGGGCAGTGCCCGAGTTTCCAAATGGTCAGTCCGCCCCTGGCATTGCTATAGAGTTGCCTTCTCCCCCTTCCCAGAAGAGTGGATGCTGTTCTCCAATCTTCTGGGAAGACTTTCCACAAAATTTCGTATTGTGTGTGTGGAAATTTGTGCCCATTTAATCAAAATAGCATTTGTGAGGTCGGAAAATGTTTGGGGAGAAGAGTTGGTGCACAATCACTGTTCCAGGTCATTCCAAAGGTGTTCAATAGGGTTATGGTGAGGACTTTGTGCAGGCCACAGTTTCTCCGTACAAAACTTGTCCAAGCCTTGTCATTATGGAGCTGGCTTTGTACATAGAGGTACAGTCATGCTGGAACAGAAAAAGATCCTCATCAAAATGTTGGAAGCACGCGATTGTCTGATTGTAGAATTAATGGCGCACTTCACCAGAAACACCTAAACTCAATCATTTGAAGAGGTGACTGCATGCTTTTGGCCATATAGAGTAGGTGTGATGGTCAGGCTTTCCACAAAACTTTGACTATATAGTGTATATGAACCACTATCTCTGCTAACCGTCCACAATTCTTTTTCTCTTGCTGATGCCGCTGATAGAGACAATCAAAGTATTTGTGTTGGTTTTTACAGTCCTTAATCCTGCCAGCATTGGGGCCCTAATAAGGCAGTATACAGCGTGAGAGCTACTGATTTCACTCAGCACTTGTCATTCTCTGCTCTTGATGATGCAGCAGGAAAAGATAACTATTGCATGTTCTTTGGATTCTGTCATCTCTTGTAGTTGGTATATATTGGCACGCCCTAGCAGCTTATGCTTAGGTGAAATAGTGAATAGTCAGTTGCCCGGTTTAGATTTTCCTATCTTATTGCTTTTGTTTCCCAAATACAGGGCTTGTCGTGGGTCTATACAGCGCTGTACTTAGATATGTATGCTCTAGTGTTAACCCTTGATCTGTGGTTCCACAATTAAACAAATTCTTTAAATCATGGCATTCAGTTAATTCGGAACTGAACTGGTGGATACTGAATGGAGCATGTACTATGAAAAAAAAGAACCTAATTGTAATCCCCATTGTAGCTAATGAAAAAAAAAACATGCTTGAGTGTGTGACCTCCTTCCAAGATGCAGTGCTTGGACTTGTGGCCTAGTCAGTCGCCTGAAGAAAAAAATGTAAACAGCTCTGCAACCATCCAGCATGGAGCGTAGACAGGGTTTGACTCCAAGAGGAACAGAGTGCAATTGGATACATAAAAGATGAGTGTCAATGGGTCGGGGTAGACTAATAAAAGACCCTAAATGGGCAAACTGATAGAGTGTCCTTAGTGTCAATAGTACCACTTATCACTTGACTATAAGGCCTTTAGTGGGTCATTACACACCAAATCATATCAGTCTTCTACAACTTTATACCCGAACCACACTACCCGCACTAATGTATGGGGAATAGTGATTATTTAAAACAGTGCTCCTCCACACCCTCTCTTTTATATCCTATTATCCTCCTCTGTGTATGCAACAAACATATACCCATACCTCTAGTATGTGAACTTAATATAAATCTTTAGTGTGTCACACCAATATAGAATTATTCACATGTGTATATAAAAAACATAAGCATAAATATATCCCACATAAAACAACAACAACAAAAAAAACATTATTTTAATAAAATACACCCAGCCAATTTCTTTACTTAATCAAAAAAAGGCCATGTGTAACGTGAAATTGAAAGAGAAGATTTTTCATCCATATAATGGTTTTTCAATTCATGTGTAATTTAAACACCTCCACACCGTGCTGATCCACCACCCAAACAAATTGAATAAACTCACCAGAGCTCCAAGCTGGTCAAATCATAAACCAGCTGACACACAGTGGCTCTGGGAGCAATGATCTGCAGCAATATCTCTGATTCCTACTCGACTGGTCAATCCTCACAAAAAAGGATGGAATTACATGAGAAGAAAGGAAGAGGAAACTCCATAGTGTAAAAAAGTCAATATCTTTATTCCATTTAAAAAAATAGAATCTCACTCACAATCTACAGTGTCTCCACTGACACTGGTAAAAACAGAGTGCGCATATACAAATGGGTGAACTCCGGTAACACAAACACTGACAGCTCACCCGTGCTACATGGTGACGTCACTTCCAAAGCCCGGCACTATGCGTTTCGTCATCCGACGTTTTCCAGAAGCGGAAGGTGTGGGGAATCTTGGGTGAAACTAACATTTAACACTTTAGAAATGCTAGCTTTAGGTATTAGATAAAAAAGGTGAACTTCAGGCAAATATGAAAAAATAATGCTGCCCCATATTCAATAATGCTAAATTTTTCTAATACAAGCAAATTAAAGTGTAGCGCTACCCTCTTGAGGGCTGCTGGATTTGATTGGGTCCCCCTAGGCTCTATACAGCCAGGCAACACGTATTTTCTCCCAGAGTCAGTAAAACAGTCCTTGAACTTGTTTTTGTTGTTTTTATTAGAGAGTCAACAACTTGGATGAGGTCTAGGGGTATGTAGGATGCCTGAGGAACTGTAAAACTTTGAGGACAAATTCTTAGCAAACTGTACAAAATGTGGACCAAAAATCAGCAACAGTCTCTTTAAAGAGCACTGAGTCCCCTTTGATGTACCTCCTCAGACCCCAAATGAAACTCTCCTCATCCACCTGACAGTTCTGAGGGTATCCCTGGGCAAGGAATTCCACAATCTACTGTAAAGCAGTCCCAGATGACAACTAGTTGGGTAATGCATCTGACCACCCTCTTTGTTTTGTAGCCCAAGAGTTGTACCTACACTGTCCTTTTCCTGTAGCTTAGTGGGTTGCAGCTACTTTCAGGCGTTACACTGGGCTGGCTCCTTCCCTGCTGCAAGACTGTCCCCCCAAGGAAACTGTAGGGCAGTGGAGATTCTTCTGTCTGCACCAACCTGTTGATAGGCCCCCCTCCCTGGGGCCTCCTCTCAGGCTCCACACTCCAGCACCTTCCTTAGTCCATCTTCCCAACATCCCCTGCTGCACAAGCTCTCTCACATTTGATGGCTGCTCTTAGGCACCATGCCCGGCCTCCTGCCTGGGGATTGGCCAAGTTCCCTTAAACATGCAAATTTAGGCATCCTTCCCTGCCCCTCTTCTAGATAGTTCCTCCAATTTCAAGAGCTTCAGAAGCCCTGAGCCGTAGATCCTCTCAGCTTGCGCTGAGGTAACCTCACTCCCAGGCTGACTAATGCCAGGCTTCTAGCAAGCCTCTGACTCCTAGCTAAAACTAGAGGGCGCTACATCAGGACCTAAATCAGCCTTTTTCCTCTACTTGTACACTGGCCTTCCTTTGCTACCAGCACCTCAGTGCTCTCAGAAACTCTTGCACTTTTGTCTTCTTGTGAACTTAATAGCTCAATGCTCCCGGAGATTCTTGCACTCCTGCCTTACTGTGATCCCAGCACCCAATGCTCCCAGAGACTCTCGCCTAGATTCCTAAGAGACTCTTTTGTTTATTCCTGTATCTGGCCAGCTGTAGCCTGCACAGGTGTGTTCGAGGGCCTCAACCTGGGAGCTGCCTTGCAACAAAAGCCCATCATCTCTTGTGGGGTGCTGTTAGGAATGGACTGGCCAGCAATGGTGGGACTCACCTGCCTTTTGATCTGCAGTACCAGGGCTGGCCAGCGGGTGCTCCCAGCAATCAGAGACTCAACCTTTCAGCCAGCTAACACCTGGAACTGATGATACTGGGGTATTTAAGGGATGGCCAGACTTGCAGACTCTGCCTTGGTGTTGTGTTTGTCCTGGGCCCTGTATCTGTCCTGCATCCTGTTTCTGTTCCTTTGCTGACTTCTCCTGCTCTGATCCTGGCTTGTGACCCTGACCATCCCTCTGTCTGACCCTCTGTACTATGCTGCTTGCTACCTGCTGAACCTGGCCTGTGACCCCGACCATTCTCCGCTTGCTCCCCCTGTACCTACCTGCCCAATTGATATTGACCCGGCCTGCCTGACGACGCTTGCTTGTATATACTGTTATCTGTGGGTGGTTTGGTTTGGTTTGTTTGCACCGTATTATGTTTTAGTATTGCACTGCGTTTATGTTTGTATTGTTAGTGTTAATAAATTACATTGTTAATCACATATCTGAAGTCTGCGTTTCCCTGCTTCAGTCACACACCTCTGGTCATACCTGGGAGCCCTGACATTACACCAAGGCCAATCCTGACCAGAAGTGGCTGCACAGGGAAGCCATCTTGGCTTGTTGATGGGAAGGATGGATCTTGAGGAGGTTGAGTATTTATATCTGCTAGTGTTTGATGACAGGGAGTATGCTTATCAAACTCTGAAGGAGTATACCCGGGGTGAATTGCTAGAATGTATACGGCTCGCTCATGTTCTAGTAGATCAGGGCACAGTGTTCTCTGAGGTGCAGCCATTGATTGAGGTTTGTGCAGAGTTGGTTTCATCTGGTTCCCCCGAACGCAGGGATGAATTTTTGCCACCATTTAGTGCAGACCAGGTAGAGTCCCTGGTGTGGTTATTAGAGGATGATGTGGGTTACTTTCTGGAGCGTTATTCCACATGTTCACCACAGACACTAAGAGATTGTATAAACGCAGTGCAGTCATTGACCAGACAGACTTTGTGTAAGCTCAGCTTTGTTCAACCCCTACTGCAGACATGGACAGACTTGTTGCACCCAGCCTCAGTCAGCTTACAAAGACCCAGTCCTGCTTCTAACTCTACTCCTGTATTCCCACCAGCTCCTCCAGCTACAGCCCAGTATACTTGGCTATCTACCGCATGTCAGTACCCTGTTCCCACTCGCTGCACCTATCCTGCCTTTAACCCTGTAAAAAAGCCCTCTGTAGCAACTGCTCCCTCTCCTGTTCCATCCTCCAGTTCTTCTCTGTCTCCAGCTGCTCCATTCGTTTGCAGACCTGCGTTTACTTGCAGTGCTCCAGTAGTTAAAACCAGAAAAAAGCGAAAATTCTTTCCAACCAATACCATCCTGCCAGTATCCAAACTTGTGAGCCTGCCTTCCGTGGTTCAGACTGATGCCTGTACGCAGCCTGATGCCTCTACTCGGCCTGAAGCCTCTACTCGGCCTGAAGCCTCTACTCGGCCTGAAGCCTCTACTCGGCCTGAAGCCTGTACTCGGCCTGATGCCTCTACTCGGCCTGAAGCCTCTACGCGTCCTGAAGCCTCTCCTCAGCCTGAAGCCTCTACGCGGCCTGAAGCCTCTACTCGGCCTGATGCCTGTACTCGGCCTGATGCCTCTCTTCAGCCTGATGCCTCTACTCGGCCTGATGCCTCTACTCGGCCTGATGCCTCTACTCGGCCTGATGCCTCTACTCGGCCTAATGCCTCTACCCAGCATGATGAACTGATCCAGCCTGACGATCCTATTAGGCCAGTTGACTCG
The DNA here is from genome assembly GCF_062004578.1 of Staurois parvus. Lineage (NCBI taxonomy): Eukaryota > Metazoa > Chordata > Amphibia > Anura > Ranidae > Staurois > Staurois parvus. The sequence continues at coordinate 1,013,737 of NW_028318196.1, forward strand.
ATGCCCGCTGTTGATCCAGATGATCCGGTACCTGATCCGGTGCCCGCTGTCGTGCCAATTGACTCAGAGCCCGCTGTCGTACCTGGTGACTCGGTGTCCACTGCCTTGCCAGATGACGCGGTGCCCGCTGGCAAGCCAAATGACCTGATGCCTGGTGACCTAGTGTCCGCTGTCATACCTGATGACCCGATGCCCGCTGTCGAGCCAGACAATCCGGTACCTGATGACCCGGTGCCCACTGTCGTGCCTGTTGACTCGGAGACCACTGCCTTGCCAGATGACGCGGTGCCCGCTGTCGAGCCAAATGACCTGATGCCTGGTGACCCGATGCCCGCTGTCCAGTCAGACGATCCAATGTCTGACCCAGTGCCCGCGGTCATACCAGTTGACTCGGAGCCCACTGCCTTGCCAGATGACGCGGTGCCCGCTGTCGAGCCAAATGACCTGATGCCTGGTGACCCGATGCCCGCTGTCCAGCCAGACCATCCAATGTCTGACCCAGTGCCTGCGGTCATACCAGTTGACTCGGAGCCCACTGTCGTGCCTGGTGTCTCGGTGCCCGCCGCTCCGCCTGGGGGCCCGAGACCTGTTGCTCCGCTTGGGGGTCCAGCGCCCGCCGCTCCGCCTGGGGATCCGGTGCCCGCCGCCCCGCCTGGGGGCCTGAGACCTGTCGCTCCGCCTGAGGGCCCGAGACCTGTCGCTCCGCCTGGGGGTCCGGCACCTGCCACTCCGCTTGAGGGCCCGAGACCTGTCGCTCCTCCTGGGGGTCCGGCGCCTGCCGCTCCGCCTGAGGGCCCGAGACCTGTCGCTCCACCTGGGGGTCCGGCGCCCGCCGCTCCGCCTGAGGGCCTGAGACCTGTCGCTCCACCTGGGGGTCCGGCGCCCGCCGCTCCGCCTGAGGGCCCGAGACCTGTCGCTCCTCCTGGGGGTCCGGCGCCCGCCGCTCCGCCTGAGGGCCCGAGACCTGTCGCTCCGCCTGGGGGTCCGGCGCCTGTCGCTCCGCCTGAGGGCCCGAGACCTGTCGCTCCACCTGGAGGTCCGGCGCCCGCCGCTCCGCCTGAGGGCCCGAGACCTGTCGCTCCTCCTGGGGGTCCGGCGCCCGCCGCTCCGCCTGAGGGCCCGAGACCTGTCGCTCCATCTGGAGGTCCGGCGCCCGCCGCTCCGCCTGGGGGCACGATGCCTGTCGCCCCGCCTGGGGGCACGATGCCCGTCGCCCCGCCTGGGGGCACGATGCCCGTCGCCCCGCCTGGGGGCCCGATGCCCGTCGCCCCGCCTGGGGGCACGGTGCCCGTCGCCCCGCTTGGGGGCACGGTGCCTGTCGCCCCGCCCGGGGGCCCGGTGCCTGTCGCCCCGCCCGGGGGCCCGGTGCCTGTCGCCCCGCCCGGGGGCCCGGTGCCTGTCGCCCCGCCCGGGGGCCCGGTGCCTGTCGCCCCGCCCGGGGGCCCGGTGCCTGTCGCCCCGCCTGGGGGCCCGGTGCCTGCTGCTCCGCCCGGGGGCCCGGTGCCTGTCGCCCCGCCCGGGGGCCCGGTGCCTGCTGCTCCGCCCGGGGGCCCGGTGCCTGCTGCTCCGCCCGGGGGCCCGGTGCCTGCCGCCCCGCCCGGGGGCCCGGTGCCTGCCGCCCCGCCCGGGGGCCCGGTGCCTGTCGCCCCGCCCGGGGGCCCGGAGCCTGTAGCCCCGCCCGGGGGCCCGGTGCCTGTAGCCCCGCCCGGGGGCCCGGTGCCTGTAGCCCCGCCCGGGGGCCCGGTGCCTGCTGATCCGCCCGGGGGCCCGGTGCCTGCTGCTCCGCCTGGTGGCCCGCTGCCTGCTGCTTCGCCTGGTAATCCGATGTGCCTCTGCCCGGAGTCCTGCCCGATGTGCCTCTGCCCGGAGTCCTGCCCGATGTGCCTCTGCCCGATGTGCCTCTGCCCGGTGTGCCTCTGCCCGGTGTGCCTCTGCTCGATGTGCCGCTGCCCGGAGTCCAGCCCGGTGTGCCGCTGCCCGGAGTCCTGCCCGGTGTGCCAGTCTTTGATATCCCGCCAGTTGCCAGACCCGGGCGGTGGAACATTTTGCCCAGCTAGGACTGTTTGGAGCGTCCTGAGGCCGCTCCTTGAGGGGGGGGTACTGTTAGGAATGGACTGGCCAGCAATGGTGGGACTCACCTGCCTTTTGATCTGCAGTACCAGGGCTGGCCAGCGGGTGCAAATAAACCTAATAAATGCTGCGCTACATTCAAAAATTAAAGTGAATGTGGAATACAATAACATAAATCAATAAAAACCATATAAATGCTGTGCTACATTCAAACTAATTAAAGTGAATGTGGAATAGAATAAAAAACAAAAAACAATAATAATAAATGTAATAAAAGGTGCTAAGTGATAACACAAAAATAATAACAAAACGCAAACTTAAATCAATACGCATGTGTATAAAAACACATACATATATAACATCACACGTGCACAATGTGAAGTGAAGTTATATCTAAATAATATACGCAAACTCAAAGTCCAATAATGAAAAATTAAGTGAAAAAAGTCCAATAATGGAATATTAAAGGTGAAAAAATTAATGATTTTGGTAAATTGTGTTTCCAATATACTGTAAGGTGACCACAGGTGAAACAAAAACCGTGCAGGTATCTGGGTGTAGATAACTTGTGAATCCAACCACCTTCTGGATTAGCCTCTCACCTCAACTCTTCGACCCTTGCGGGTCACAGAGCAGTATGGATCCCTCTCACAGATCCTCCAGGCACCAAGGCACTCCAGAACCACTTCTCAGGATACAATATTCCCACTCAGCTCTTCTTCAAGTGTAGATGAAATATCACTTTCCCAGAACAAAACAAACGGATCCTCCCATAGTGTAGTAGGGTTTATTATACCATAGGAACATCACATGTATAATAAAATAACTCACGTAGCAGCCAGTCCACATTAAACCCTCATGCTCTCAATTGAGGATATGTGTATATGAGTTGGGTGTACAGCTGAGTCCACAGGTGTACCAAGATGGCCGCCACGCCGGAAATACGTCACCGCGCTACGCCGACGCGTTACGTCACAATATCACGTGACTTCATCAGGGCTGTCAATCACAGTGACGATAGCTCTTTAAATACCCGGCCAAGATAACAGGAACCACCCACATCAGCATTCCATTCAGCCTAATCGCAACGATACTTCCTGCAGCCATTAAACTGAAGACCACTGGGGACTATAATGCAAGGATGCCAGACTTACATCTACAATGGGCACATTTACACAGAGAAGTGTATAATGATGCACCAGAGAGAGATAACAAAAATGTAACGATTCTGCAGCAGGCACATTTACACAGGGGAAAAAGATGTATAATAATGTACCAACCTGCAATGTGAGTTATATTAAACAGAAAAAACCTAATGCCCATTCCCTTTTAAAATATTTTAATAGTTATTAAATTTTGTTATTAAAAAAATTAAATTAAAATGTATAGAAAGGACCATATCTCACATAATTATAGACCAAACATAATGATCCATAACCATGTATGCCAATAAACAGCCAATACCTATTATTAATAAAATAGTCACAAAACGGAAATATACATATACTTCTGCGTATAAGGACGCATACGTGTATATATAATCCTACAATTTGGATAATCATAAAATTATATTAAAATTAAAATAAAAGAAATATTTAAATATTTCATTAATGAGAATATTTTAATAGTTTTTGGAATATTTATATATATAGAACAGAGATTATTGCTTTTAATTGGTAACTACATCCTTCACCAGCACATAAAGGGCAATTACGGATAAACTCACACACACATATACTATCCGAAAGCATGAGTTTACATAATCAAAATTAAAAATTAAAAATTAAAAGATCTATACCCATAGCACCATCTCAAAAATACCTCAGAAATCAGAAATAAAACAGTTTACATCAAACTCAATATTCAAACCATTCGGAAAATAAGTATGCATACTATAAATCCACTTGGATTCTAATTGGCTCAAAGTACGCACCTTATGACTGCCTCGCCAATGTCTCTTGTATTTGGTAATACCCCAAAATTTTAATTCACTAGGGTCTTTGTTATGACACTTGGCAAAATGCTTAGAGACGCTATGCTTCGGGAACCCCTTCTTAATATTTTGTACGTGTTCCCGGAGCCTGACCCAAAGTGGTCGTTTAGTTCTCCCTATATATTGCATTCCGCAGCTACATTGTAGCGCGTACACAACTCCCTCTGTCCTACAAGTAATGCATTCTTCAATTTTAAATTCTTTCTTGCTTGTAGATGAAGAAAAAGTCATCAATTTCTTATTCTTGCCTTTTGTGGCTTTGCACGCGTAACAAGTTCTACATGGAAAGAACCCATTTATATCCAGAAAGGTGACATTCTTTTTATTTGGTGGATCAAGAACGTTTTTAACGATTTTATCTCTTAATGAAGGGGCTTTTCTATACCTGAAACTGGGGAAATCTGATATTATCTCTTTCAGGGCCGGATCAGCTTTCAATAATGACCAATTTTTTCTAAAGATGGTTTCCACTTTTTTATAATGGACATTAAAGTCTAGACATATTACAAGCTGATCTTTCTGTTCCTCATTTTTCTCACGATCTACCAGCAACACGTCTCTATTGGTGTTCCCAACCTCTTGGATCGTGTTATTAATAGAATCTTGCTGGTAACCTTTGGCTTTAAACCTCTGACCCAAATTCTGTGCTTGGCTCATAAAGTCCTCCTGCAACGTACAGTTTCTCCTGAGTCTGATCATTTGACCTTTAGGTATGTTTAATAACCACGGCGGGAAGTGGCAACTGTCTTGAGGGATGTATCCATTCCTATCAACACTCTTAAAGAATGTCTTGGTGATAATTGTATTTTGTATGATGTGAATATCTAGATCTAGGAAGCTAATCCGCTCACGACTATGTTCCCATGTAAGAACAATGTTTTTATCATTCCTATTTAAATTTTCACAGAAACATAATAAATCCTCTTCTCTTCCCTTCCATATTAATATGATATCATCTATATATCTTTTAAACAGAATAAGTTCTTTCGGAGGACTCAAATGAACTGCCTTCTCTTCCCAATGTGCCATGAACATGTTTGCCACACTGGGAGCAAAACGGGCTCCCATGGCTACACCCTTAATTTGATTATAAAACATGTTCATATGCCAAAAGTAATTATGTTTTAAACAAAATTCTAAACAGTCCAAAATATATTTTCTCTGCCCTCTTTTCAGATTTCCATATTTTCTTAAACCCCATTCCGTAGCTTCCATCCCTTCTGTATGACCAATAATCGTGTATAACGATGAGACGTCAGCTGTTGCCAAGATCACATCATTACCATCTACATTCTCCAACAATTGGATTAGGTGCTTGGTATCTCTCAGATACGACCTAGTCAATCTCACCAATGGTTGGAGAAACATATCCACGTATTGCCCTAATCGTGCCATTAGAGATCCAATCCCATTAACTATAGGACGTCCTGGAGGGCAAATACTATTTTTATGGATTTTCGGGATAGTATAGATAATGGGAATTCTACACATTTCAGGAACAAGATATCTGGCTTCTTTTTTACTCAGATAATCCTTCTCACATCCTCTTTTAATCAACCTTTCTAGATCTTTCTTGTATTTAATCGTGGGGTCCTTCTTAATTACTTCGTAGGTATTGTTATCACTTAATTGGGTGCCCAGTTCTTCCAAGTAATAATTTTTTGACATGACCACAATACCCCCTCCCTTATCGGCCGGCCTGACCACTATGTCATTCCTTTGTGTTAACATCTTAATTCCTTTTTGCATGTCTATATTCGGCCGAAACCTAGGGAGTTTGAGGGATTCCAAATCTAAGCTTACCATTTTTTTAAAAGATTCTATTTGACAGTTATTGCTGATCTGAGGGTTAAATAAGGATTTATTCCTTAATCGAGTATGTTGAATATTACTGACTGGTGCATTTTTAATCACATTCTTAGTACTAGACAGACCCATAAAGTACTTTTTGATGTTAATCTTTCTGATAAATTTCTGTAGGTCTATGAAGATATCAAATTTGTTAGCTGGTTTTGGAGGGGCAAACTTCAATCCCTTATCCAATACAAGAATCTCTTCCTTGGTGAGTGTAGTACCACTAATATTGAAAATACCCTCTCCTACTACTCTCTTTTTCGCTTGGACCTTCCGTCCTGCTCTACACCCTCTTGTCTTCCGGGACTTGAATTGGCACATACTTCTTTCCGGGGACTTCCCTCCCCACCCTCCTTTCCTAAAAAATTCCTCTGTTGATAGTCATAGTCCAATGGTTCATATCTATTATAAACCGGGATGGGACTCCTCCCTTCATACCGTGGTCCCTGCCATCCTAATTGATCCTGTCTAGGACTCCTGGGATAGTAGGGCCTGTTGTCCTGTCTCGGACTTCTAGGGTAAAAGGGTCTATCATCCTGTCTAGGGAAATAGGGAGGGCCATAAGGCTGTTGATAATAATGATGATTAGGTTTGGGATAATAAGGTCTATAAGGTGGACGATAGGATTTACCATGTCCATTATTTTTCCCCTGTGGTTTATTTTGAAACGAACCACCATTCTTAGGTCTCCATCCATTGTATGGTGTCTGGTGTCCCTTATTTCCTTTGGGATAATTCTTTTGAGAATTCCCTTTGTCCTGACCTCTAGCTTCTTTAGGATGATCATTCGTATGTCCCTTCATAGGTTCTACACGTACTTCTTTAACGGGAGTAGTATCAGCTGAACTACATTCTGATTCTACACCTGAAGATTGCCATTTAAAGACCTGATCTTTACTGAAATCATTCATATCCCTTTGATATTTTTTCATCTTTTTATTTTTCACTTCTACATCAACTTTCTCCAAATCTTTATTTAATCTTTTAGCAAGATTGACCATTTCTGGAGATTCCTTATGTGGTTCCATCTTTACTTTAATCTCTAAAATTTGTGTCTCTAAAATTCTTAATTTTCTCTGTTTGCGTTTTAATAAAAATCTCATTAATTCCAAGCCCTTTTCCTGAAAAAAATCAAACCATTCATTTTTTGATTCCTGGTCTATCAAACCATCACTAATGGGCACATCCCATCTTAATCTTCTTGGGACTAATCTCTCTTTGAGATATTTTTCATGGGTGACCATGTCCCACCATAGTCTAACCTTTTTCTCCATTACATGACCCAATCTTCTATATAGTGTATTTAAATCACCTATGGGCTCATGCGGAGTTTTACTAAAAATATCCTCTATATTGATAGACCTGTTTTCTAAAAAATTAAACACCTCCATTATGAGCTAGCGGGAGAAAAAAGGTAAAAAATAGCAATAGTGGTGTGACCCTCCTGCGCTCAAAATAATGTGTTTAAACAATTAACAAATAAATGAACCCCAAACAGCTGCTAGCATTAAATCATATACCAGTGATCAAGTGAATATAAACCTAATAAATGCTGCGCTACATTCAAAAATTAAAGTGAATGTGGAATACAATAACATAAATCAATAAAAACCATATAAATGCTGTGCTACATTCAAACTAATTAAAGTGAATGTGGAATAGAATAAAAAACAAAAAACAATAATAATAAATGTAATAAAAGGTGCTAAGTGATAACACAAAAATAATAACAAAACGCAAACTTAAATCAATACGCATGTGTATAAAAACACATACATATATAACATCACACGTGCACAATGTGAAGTGAAGTTATATCTAAATAATATACGCAAACTCAAAGTCCAATAATGAAAAATTAAGTGAAAAAAGTCCAATAATGGAATATTAAAGGTGAAAAAATTAATGATTTTGGTAAATTGTGTTTCCAATATACTGTAAGGTGACCACAGGTGAAACAAAAACCGTGCAGGTATCTGGGTGTAGATAACTTGTGAATCCAACCACCTTCTGGATTAGCCTCTCACCTCAACTCTTCGACCCTTGCGGGTCACAGAGCAGTATGGATCCCTCTCACAGATCCTCCAGGCACCAAGGCACTCCAGAACCACTTCTCAGGATACAATATTCCCACTCAGCTCTTCTTCAAGTGTAGATGAAATATCACTTTCCCAGAACAAAACAAACGGATCCTCCCATAGTGTAGTAGGGTTTATTATACCATAGGAACATCACATGTATAATAAAATAACTCACGTAGCAGCCAGTCCACATTAAACCCTCATGCTCTCAATTGAGGATATGTGTATATGAGTTGGGTGTACAGCTGAGTCCACAGGTGTACCAAGATGGCCGCCACGCCGGAAATACGTCACCGCGCTACGCCGACGCGTTACGTCACAATATCACGTGACTTCATCAGGGCTGTCAATCACAGTGACGATAGCTCTTTAAATACCCGGCCAAGATAACAGGAACCACCCACATCAGCATTCCATTCAGCCTAATCGCAACGATACTTCCTGCAGCCATTAAACTGAAGACCACTGGGGACTATAATGCAAGGATGCCAGACTTACATCTACAATGGGCACATTTACACAGAGAAGTGTATAATGATGCACCAGAGAGAGATAACAAAAATGTAACGATTCTGCAGCAGGCACATTTACACAGGGGAAAAAGATGTATAATAATGTACCAACCTGCAATGTGAGTTATATTAAACAGAAAAAACCTAATGCCCATTCCCTTTTAAAATATTTTAATAGTTATTAAATTTTGTTATTAAAAAAATTAAATTAAAATGTATAGAAAGGACCATATCTCACATAATTATAGACCAAACATAATGATCCATAACCATGTATGCCAATAAACAGCCAATACCTATTATTAATAAAATAGTCACAAAACGGAAATATACATATACTTCTGCGTATAAGGACGCATACGTGTATATATAATCCTACAATTTGGATAATCATAAAATTATATTAAAATTAAAATAAAAGAAATATTTAAATATTTCATTAATGAGAATATTTTAATAGTTTTTGGAATATTTATATATATAGAACAGAGATTATTGCTTTTAATTGGTAACTACATCCTTCACCAGCACATAAAGGGCAATTACGGATAAACTCACACACACATATACTATCCGAAAGCATGAGTTTACATAATCAAAATTAAAAATTAAAAATTAAAAGATCTATACCCATAGCACCATCTCAAAAATACCTCAGAAATCAGAAATAAAACAGTTTACATCAAACTCAATATTCAAACCATTCGGAAAATAAGTATGCATACTATAAATCCACTTGGATTCTAATTGGCTCAAAGTACGCACCTTATGACTGCCTCGCCAATGTCTCTTGTATTTGGTAATACCCCAAAATTTTAATTCACTAGGGTCTTTGTTATGACACTTGGCAAAATGCTTAGAGACGCTATGCTTCGGGAACCCCTTCTTAATATTTTGTACGTGTTCCCGGAGCCTGACCCAAAGTGGTCGTTTAGTTCTCCCTATATATTGCATTCCGCAGCTACATTGTAGCGCGTACACAACTCCCTCTGTCCTACAAGTAATGCATTCTTCAATTTTAAATTCTTTCTTGCTTGTAGATGAAGAAAAAGTCATCAATTTCTTATTCTTGCCTTTTGTGGCTTTGCACGCGTAACAAGTTCTACATGGAAAGAACCCATTTATATCCAGAAAGGTGACATTCTTTTTATTTGGTGGATCAAGAACGTTTTTAACGATTTTATCTCTTAATGAAGGGGCTTTTCTATACCTGAAACTGGGGAAATCTGATATTATCTCTTTCAGGGCCGGATCAGCTTTCAATAATGACCAATTTTTTCTAAAGATGGTTTCCACTTTTTTATAATGGACATTAAAGTCTAGACATATTACAAGCTGATCTTTCTGTTCCTCATTTTTCTCACGATCTACCAGCAACACGTCTCTATTGGTGTTCCCAACCTCTTGGATCGTGTTATTAATAGAATCTTGCTGGTAACCTTTGGCTTTAAACCTCTGACCCAAATTCTGTGCTTGGCTCATAAAGTCCTCCTGCAACGTACAGTTTCTCCTGAGTCTGATCATTTGACCTTTAGGTATGTTTAATAACCACGGCGGGAAGTGGCAACTGTCTTGAGGGATGTATCCATTCCTATCAACACTCTTAAAGAATGTCTTGGTGATAATTGTATTTTGTATGATGTGAATATCTAGATCTAGGAAGCTAATCCGCTCACGACTATGTTCCCATGTAAGAACAATGTTTTTATCATTCCTATTTAAATTTTCACAGAAACATAATAAATCCTCTTCTCTTCCCTTCCATATTAATATGATATCATCTATATATCTTTTAAACAGAATAAGTTCTTTCGGAGGACTCAAATGAACTGCCTTCTCTTCCCAATGTGCCATGAACATGTTTGCCACACTGGGAGCAAAACGGGCTCCCATGGCTACACCCTTAATTTGATTATAAAACATGTTCATATGCCAAAAGTAATTATGTTTTAAACAAAATTCTAAACAGTCCAAAATATATTTTCTCTGCCCTCTTTTCAGATTTCCATATTTTCTTAAACCCCATTCCGTAGCTTCCATCCCTTCTGTATGACCAATAATCGTGTATAACGATGAGACGTCAGCTGTTGCCAAGATCACATCATTACCATCTACATTCTCCAACAATTGGATTAGGTGCTTGGTATCTCTCAGATACGACCTAGTCAATCTCACCAATGGTTGGAGAAACATATCCACGTATTGCCCTAATCGTGCCATTAGAGATCCAATCCCATTAACTATAGGACGTCCTGGAGGGCAAATACTATTTTTATGGATTTTCGGGATAGTATAGATAATGGGAATTCTACACATTTCAGGAACAAGATATCTGGCTTCTTTTTTACTCAGATAATCCTTCTCACATCCTCTTTTAATCGCCCCGCCCGTCGCCCCGCCTGGGGGCCCGATGCCCGTCGCCCCGCCTGGGGGCACGGTGCCCGTCGCCCCGCTTGGGGGCACGGTGCCTGTCGCCCCGCCCGGGGGCCCGGTGCCTGTCGCCCCGCCCGGGGGCCCGGTGCCTGTCGCCCCGCCCGGGGGCCCGGTGCCTGTCGCCCCGCCCGGGGGCCCGGTGCCTGTCGCCCCGCCCGGGGGCCCGGTGCCTGTCGCCCCGCCTGGGGGCCCGGTGCCTGCTGCTCCGCCCGGGGGCCCGGTGCCTGTCGCCCCGCCCGGGGGCCCGGTGCCTGCTGCTCCGCCCGGGGGCCCGGTGCCTGCTGCTCCGCCCGGGGGCCCGGTGCCTGCCGCCCCGCCCGGGGGCCCGGTGCCTGCCGCCCCGCCCGGGGGCCCGGTGCCTGCCGCCCCGCCCGGGGGCCCGGTGCCTGTCGCCCCGCCCGGGGGCCCGGAGCCTGTAGCCCCGCCCGGGGGCCCGGTGCCTGTAGCCCCGCCCGGGGGCCCGGTGCCTGTAGCCCCGCCCGGGGGCCCGGTGCCTGCTGATCCGCCCGGGGGCCCGGTGCCTGCTGCTCCGCCTGGTGGCCCGCTGCCTGCTGCTTCGCCTGGTAATCCGATGTGCCTCTGCCCGGAGTCCTGCCCGATGTGCCTCTGCCCGGAGTCCTGCCCGATGTGCCTCTGCCCGATGTGCCTCTGCCCGGTGTGCCTCTGCCCGGTGTGCCTCTGCTCGATGTGCCGCTGCCCGGAGTCCAGCCCGGTGTGCCGCTGCCCGGAGTCCTGCCCGGTGTGCCAGTCTTTGATATCCCGCCAGTTGCCAGACCCGGGCGGTGGAACATTTTGCCCAGCTAGGACTGTTTGGAGCGTCCTGAGGCCGCTCCTTGAGGGGGGGGTACTGTTAGGAATGGACTGGCCAGCAATGGTGGGACTCACCTGCCTTTTGATCTGCAGTACCAGGGCTGGCCAGCGGGTGCTCCCGGCAATCAGAGACTCAACCTTTCAGCCAGCTAACACCTGGAACTGATGATACTGGGGTATTTAAGGGATGGCCAGACTTGCAGACTCTGCCTTGGTGTTGTGTTTGTCCTGGGCCCTGTATCTGTCCTGCATCCTGTTTCTGTTCCTTTGCTGACTTCTCCTGCTCTGATCCTGGCTTGTGACCCTGACCATCCCTCTGTCTGACCCTCTGTACTATGCTGCTTGCTACCTGCTGAACCTGGCCTGTGACCCCGACCATTCTCCGCTTGCTCCCCCTGTACCTACCTGCCCAATTGATATTGACCCGGCCTGCCTGACGACGCTTGCTTGTATATACTGTTATCTGTGGGTGGTTTGGTTTGGTTTGTTTGCACCGTATTATGTTTTAGTATTGCACTGCGTTTATGTTTGTATTGTTAGTGTTAATAAATTACATTGTTAATCACATATCTGAAGTCTGCGTTTCCCTGCTTCAGTCACACACCTCTGGTCATACCTGGGAGCCCTGACAGGTGCTCTTAGACTGTCCAGCATAAACACAATGTTATCTAGCGTTCAGGCAGCAGGGTAGGTCCAGAATCCCCAGCCCTTTGTGACAATTATCCTGACGAAGTGGACTGGTGGTCGAAGAAGCGAGTAGTGAGTATATCATCTTCTACAGATATTGCTAAATATGATGCAAATGATGTAATGGATGATGCACTGGTCTCTATCTATATAAGGACTTATTATGGTCTAGTCTAGCTTTTCCAAACTTTTTTAACAGATGATCCCTTGAAATAACCATCCGGTCTCAGGGAACTCCTGTGTAGCACCCCTCTAGTTAGCCAGGGGGAGCAAGCTAAGTTTTTTTAGTCAGAGGTTGAATAGCAGCCTGGGATGAGTCAGCCTGGGATAAGTTAGCCAGGTTACACCAGGTCAGGGCTGAGGACTCTGCAGGTCAGTTCCCTGATACCTCCCCCTGCTCTAAAAGCTTGAGAAGTTTCTAGAAATCAGTGTGGGGGGGAAGGGGTGAGGAGGGGCTGATCTTCATTTCTGAGGGATCTTGATCAATCCCCAAGCAGCAGGCTTTGCATGGGGTCAGGGCAGCCCTCAGATATGATGAGCCTGATCAGCAGGAAGTGGTCAGTGTGTGTTGAGTGGAAGATGGAGTAGGAAGCAGGAGTTTAGAGCCTTGGAAGGGGCCCAGGGAAGGGGCTTACCTACAGCCTACAGACAGGTGCTGTAAGAGGGGACCTCCACTGTGCCACCGTCTACTAAGAGAGACAGCCTGAGCAGCAGGGAAAGAGCCAGCCCAGCAAAAGGCCTGAAGGCACCCACCAACCCATAAAGCTATCAGGAAGGAAAGTGTGAGTAACCTTACACCCCCTTAGCCGGATAAGATGAGAGGGCACTCAGGTTTCTTCTTGTCCATAGACTTGTACATAGTTTGTCCTCGCAGTTCCTTGGCATCCCATGTATCCCTCCAAGTTTAATACCCCTTAATAAAATCACAAAATCAAGTCTAAGAACTGGTTACTGTCTCAGTGTGCAAGTGTGGAGGAAGAAAATGTGTGTTGCCTGGCTGTGCAGGACTGTAGGGGGACCAAAAACCTAAAGAGACTCCTATGGGGGTAGTGCTACACCTGCTAAAAATGATTATATCTACAACTCATGATACATTACCGCACCTTTTTTCAACCAGAGTGCCCAGGCACCCTGGGGTGCCTTCAGGGAGGCCTTGGCAAAATGCCTAAAAATTACATAAACATTGTATACAAGACAGTGGGTGGATCAATTATTTATTTACTCAAAGCCACAGATTTTCATTGTGCACCATTACAACCTTCTAGCTACCAACATCCTAAAACCCAATGTCGACATCGGTTGATAAGGAGGACATTGGGCACCTGCCCTTCTCCATCCGCATTGGGGTCACATTAATTGAATGAGTGAGAGAAACTGAAGGAGAGCAGAAACAGTACCAGTGTGCAAAGGTGTATTTGCTTTGAAAGAATAAATCACCCTTTTAACAATGGGTGTCCTATGTGTGTGGATGTTGATAAGTAAAATGATTAGCTTAGCTTTTTACATTTTAGGTGCCTCGAGATGTAGAATTTTAAAGGGTGCCTTGACTGAAAAAAGGTTGGAAAGAACTGCATTAGCGTTATGGTCAGTAGGAAGAATGCTCCCTATACTTGTGGTCCTTGGGAAGAATTCCCACCTTACAAACAGCTAAAAAGGTCAATGGTGTCAGTAGGAACTTTTCTTAGTGGTAGTAATTGCTCATTGCTCAAGGAACCCCTAGCAACCTGTGGAAGAACCTTAGGGTTTCATGGCAATGATGTAATGGATGATGCACTGGTCTCTGTCTATATAAAGACTTGCTGTATGATGGTCTAGTCCAACCTTTCTCAATCTTTTTAACACAGAGGAACCCTTGAAATAACTTTCCAGTCTCAGAGAACCCCTGCTAAAAATTACCATATCTACAACACATGATACATTGGTGTGATGGTCAATAGAAAGAACGCTCCCTACACTTGTGGTCATTGGGAAGAATTCCCACTTTACAAATAGCTAAAAAGGTCAATGGTGTCAGAGGGAACTTATCTTAGAGGTAAAAATTGCTTATTTCAAGGAAACCCTAACAACTTCTGGAAGAACCTTAGGGTTCCACAGAGCCCTGGTTGAGAAATCCTCGTCTAGAGGTGAAGGTGTTATGTATTGCAGAGGCGGACTGACCATTTGGGAACTCGGGCACTGCCCGAGGGCCCGGGGTCAGTAGGGGGCCCCATGAGATACCCCTGGCACCTTTCATAGGCTTTTTTGGGTGTGGTTTGAGCGTGGGTGAGGACACAGGGGCCCCATGATCCCCTCTTGCCCGGGGGCCCCATGAGTTGTCAGTCCACCCCTGATGTATTGCTATTTGTATAAAAGCATCATCACAACTGTATGTTTTTATTACATTTAAATTGGTTTGTATTAAAAATTTGGATTGTATTTTAACAGTGACAACTATGTAACTATCTTGATTAGTACCAGGAAAGTCCCAAAAGTATTTATTTTTTTATCTCTCTGGTAGAGTTGTGTAAATTTCAGGTCTGGATGGACAGGGATACAAATCCTTTGGAAAACAACTTCTATATATGTTTTTTTTGTGTGTGTATTTAGCCGTTTTCCTGGTGTTCGGCTTTAATGTGATCAGAATGAAGTTCCTCTTTAAATCTCATGTTTATTTAAACTCCCACAGTTACTGTTTCCACATATCATATTTGTTGATAATAACTATATACTGTGCATTCACGGGCAAAGCACAAATCTGCTGATCCACGTCTCCTCACAAAATATATATTTATGTTTGAAAGTGACTCCTTTCGGTTAACCAGGTCATGTCTACACACTGTAATTTTCAAGCTGACTGAATGCTTCCGTTAAGACGCTCGTATTTATTTAATTTGGATAATTCTTATTTGCAAAGCCTTGCGTTTTGTAAACTGGCACTAGTTGACTTTCGAAAACATGTTTGAAAATAGGTCTTAGTAACAAGAAGCCCTCACAAACCATACGGCTCAATCTACTGCTGTTTAGAGAGGCAAAAGAAACCCTTTAAAGTGGAACTAATTGCCAAATGATGGGAAATCATTTCTCTGATTACCTGAAAAAAAATGTAAAGTTTATCCCAATCCTTCTGATACATTGGATAAAGCAAAGGAAGTTGAGAAATTGGTATAAATAATAATTTGTACATAGTATGCATGACCTATTTTATTGCTTTATGCTAGCTTGTGCTGTTGTCATTTGTGCGGTGTGGGAAATGCTTGGGCATATCGCTTATCATGGCTGATAGCAGAACAGTTGCATAAGGAGACTTGTCCCTCCTCAAACCTCGTAGCCAAACTCCAGACTGACAGCTAAATACACAGAAACAAATACATTTAAGAGAGTTGTTCTATCTGCTAAAAAGATTTGTATTTCTGTCCATCCAGGTCCAAGATTTACACAGCTCTGCCACACAGCATGCTAGAAGACTTGATTTCATTCTTCTGAGGTTCTGTAACACTTATAGGTCGAGCCCCGCCCCCAGCCTGTGATGACTGGATATGGACAGTGAAAACAGAAGCAGCATATGATCTCATCGTCCCTCCTGTCATCATTTCCCTTGTTAGAATACAAGCAGTGCAGCACCACTGACTGGATCCTGGAGATACGTTTCTCCTTTTTCCAGTCTGAGCTCTGCTGTGTAGGGGATGGCAAAAGGCTGATTAGAAGTCAATATATTTACATTGCTTGGATTAATATATTAAAAAATATTATTATTATTATATAGGAATTAAAGTGGTTGTAAAGGCTGCGGGTTTTGAACCTTCATGCCAGGCAAGGACTGGCCATAGAGTACACTGGAGATTTGCCTGGTGGGCTGGGCCGCCTGGATAGGAGGGGCGGCCGGTTGCCACATAGAGGAACTGGACCGTGCATTTCCCTCCTGCTGCCACTGAATGCCCACTTCTCCTCTCCCTCCTGCAGTCATTCAGTGGCGGCAGGAGGGAAATGCACGGTCCAGTCCCTCTATGTGGCAACCGGCCGCCCCTCCTATCCATCTCCTGCTGCCTGTAAGCTCCCCCCGCAGTTGGCCCACCCTCATCTCCTGCAGCATTGCCACCAGGTTCTGTCAGGATAGACTGTCCCCAGTGCTGACAGTTCCCCTACCACCACAGATGGGGGAGGAGAGAGAAAGCTGGTTTTGCCCCTCCTCCAGCCCTCTCCTCCTCTGTCTGCCCCACCCACACTCCCCGTCTTGTGTCTTCTTTCACCTCCTCTTTCCTTCTCTACTTCTTTCTTTCTTTCTTTTCTTTCTTTCTTTCTTTCTTTCTTTCTTTCTTTTTCTTTCTCTCTCTTTCTTTCCTTCTTTCTTTCTTTCTCTCTCTTTCTTTCCTTCTTTCTTTCTTTCTTTCTCTCTCTTTCTTTCCTTCTTTCTTTCTTTCCTTCTTTCTTTCTTTCTCTCTCTTTCTTTCCTTCTTTCTTTCTTTCTCTTTCTTTCTTTCTTTCTCTCTCTTTCTTTCCTTCTTTCTTTCTTTCCTTCTGTCTTTCTTTCTCTCTCTTTCTTTCCTTCTTTCTTTCTTTCTTTCTCTTTCTTTCTCTCTCTTTCTTTCCTTCTTTCTTTCCTTCTTTCTTTCTTTCTTTCTCTCTCTCTTTCCTTCTTTCTTTCTTCCCTTCTTTCTTTCTTTCTCTCTCTCTCTCTCTCTTTCCTTCTTTCTTTCTTTCTTTCTTTTTCTTTCTTTCTTTCGCTCTCTTTCTTTCCTTCCTTCTTTCTCTTTCTTTCGCTCTCTTTCTTTCTTTCTCTCTCTTCCTTTCCTTCTTTCTTTCTCTCTCTCTCTCTCTTTCCTTCTTTCTTTCTTTCTTTCTCTCTCTCTCTCTTTCCTTCTTTCTTTCTTTCCTTCTTTCTTTCTTTCTCTCTCTCTCTTTCCTTCTTTCTTTCTTTCTCTCTCTCTCTCTCTCTTTATTTTCCTTCTTTCTCTCTCTCTTTTTCTTTCCTTCTCTCTCTCTCTCTCTCTCTCTCTCTTTCTTTCTTTCTTTCCTTCTTTCTTTCTTTCCTTCTTTCTTTCTTTCTTTCTCTCTCTCTCTCTCTCTCTCTCTTTCCTTCTTTCTTTCTTCCCTTCTTTCTTTCTTTCTCTCTCTCTCTCTTTCCTTCTTTCTTTCTTTCTTTCTTTTTCTTTCTTTCTCTCTTTCTTTCTCTCTCTTTCTTTCCTTCTTTCTTTCTTTCTCTCTCTTTCTTTCCTTCCTTCTTTCTTTCTCTTTCTTTCTTTCTTTCTTTCTCTTTCTTTCTTTCTCTCTCTTCCTTTCCTTCTTTCTTTCTTTCTCTCTCTCTCTTTCCTTCTTTCTTTCTTTCTTTCTTTCTCTCTCTTTCCTTCTTTCTTTCTTTCTTTCTCTCTCTCTCTTTCCTTCTTTCTTTCTTTCTTTCTTTCTTTCTTTCTTTCTTTCTTTCTTTCTTTCTTTCTTTCTTTCTTTCTTTCTTTCTTTCTTTCTTTCTTTCTTTCTCTCTCTCTCTCTCTCTCTCTCTCTTTCTTTTCCTTCTTTCTCTCTCTCTTTTTCTTTCCTTCTTTCTCTCTCTCTCTCTCTTTCTTTCTTTCTTGCTTCCTTTCTTTCTTCCTTTCTTTCATAAAATTGTAAAAAATCTAGTAAAAATAAAAACCTACTGACACTAGTGGCGGAACTACCACTAGGGTCTCAAAGGTCGCTCTTGCAACCGGACCCTGATGTTCCACCACCTTACTCCGAGAAAAGGGTCTCCGGACTTGGGGCTGCTTATTTTTTGTCCCAGGCTGGGCCTGTTTCATGCATTCTATGCATGAAGGTAAAAAACCTTTTGCGTGCTGCTACCCCCACAGCCCCCCAATACTTACCTGAGCCCAATCTTGATCCAGCGCTGTACAGATACAGTGGCTCTCCCGCTCTCTCTCTCCTCATTGGCTGAGACACAGCAGTGGGAGCAATTGGCTCCCACTGCTGTCAATCAAAGGAGCCATTGGCTCAAGCTGCTGTCTTTGAACCAGTGAGGAGGGAGAAAGCCAAGAGAGCCTCTGCTCTCCTGCACATCGCTGGATTGTTACAGTATATTTGGATATCATAGTGGAGGTTAGACCCCCTGTCTAAGATGGTACCCCCCTTTATACCGACTATACCTTTACATCCTTCTTTTTCTATATCCAGCTCTACCTGTATATCTTCCCATATACCCACCTTAAGAAGATCCTGTCATGTAATAAAATATTTACAGGAAAGCCCATACCTGTAAAGAAGAGGCTCAATATTTACCTCCCCTGCTCCCTAGGCCACTCAACATTGCTCTGATGCAGAGGACTGGTCTCCCCAAAGTCCACTGGGTAACATTTCAGGGAGTGTCAATTTTTGCCCCCACCCCAAACAGCTCTTACTGATTCTTCCCTTTGATTGCATGTAATTTTAGGATATTGTAGTAAGAAAAAAGGAAATGCTCCTCCATGAACACTTGGCCAAATCAGGTTCTTCATCTAGGGAGTGTTAGGTTAGGGGTCTACATGGTGACATGGGGTAGATACAGTATGTGTACTCATGAAAATCCTCAGGATAATTGAACGTTGGGTGTAGACCAAGTCTTTTCCACTGGATACACACACATTTATCAGAAAGGGAAAGTATGTAGGCAATATGTAATATTTCTTCATTCTCTTCATTCTTCTCATTCTAGCTGTCCAGATCACGCTATAGATATTTCCATGTGTCTTGCTTAACAAAATATGACAGAGTAAACCCAGACATCACCAAGCTGTCTAGCGAGACGGAGAGAAAAATAATCTCACTCCAATTATTTTCACATTCTTAGCATATACTGTATAGTTTGTTCAATTCAAAATATCCCTCCCTGTACTGGAATAATCTTTATATAGCCTAATTCCATCCCAATGTTTTTTTGTTCAGGATAGGATAAGGAATAGTTTAAGTAGAACCAAAGGCATTTTTTTTTTCATTTTGGTAAAAAAGGATTATAACCGTTATCTACTGTATGTCTCATTGAGAAGAATTTCACTTCTTGTCCCTTAGTTGCTACAGGAAGTTGGAGGAAATCCCTCCAAAGTGAGGGAAACCAGTTGCCACCAGGAGGTTACAGGAACAAATGTCTCCATTGGAAGATCTCAAGATTATAACCCTTATGTACTGTATGTGTCATTGAGAAGATTTTCACTTCTTGTCCCTTAGCCGCTACAGGAAGTTGGAGGAAATCCCTCCAAAGTGAGGGAAACCACCTGTAGGTTACAGGAACAAATGTCCCCATTGGAAGGTCTCAAGATTATAACCCTTATCTACTGTATGTCTCATTGAGAAGATTTTCACTTCTTGTCCCTTGTCGCTACAGGAAGTTGGAGGAAATCCCTCCAAAGTGAGGGAAACCACCTGTAGGTTACAAGAACAAGTGTCTCCATTGGAAGATCTCATGTTTTGTGATGTCCTGGTGTCCACTCAAAATTTGAGATTTTATTTCACTTTAGGTGATAAGGGTCACCAGGACAAATAGGAAGGGTGATTCTTCCTAAGAGAGGACATACACAGCAATAAAAATGTGATAGGTGTTCTAATCCCTCTCCACTCTACCCAAAACTAAAAAAAAAAGTTTGCTTTCAGTTATTATGTCTAACTTCCAGAAAGAAAATAAATGGTCAGTATAAGTGTGTAAGGTAGCACTGGACTGATAGACATGGGATATTGGTGCTTCTGGATTTATTCCAAAAATTAGTCTTCCTTCAAAAGGGCTGATGAATGAGCTGTGTAGACTGGACCTTGTTTTGGTCTTGGATTGCTACCTCTCAAAAGAGGACATGCAGTATGTACAATAGGTGGGGTGAGTGTTGGAGATCACCCAACACAAAAGTTCAAGACACTTCAGAAAATCTGAGCCCAAATGTTTGATATAGAGTATTAAGATAGGCCAACGTGCTTCAGGGGAAATGCCTCCTCTTTCTTCAGGGCTGAAGTCTTTGAAATGATTGGACTGATGCTGAGTTTGAAATAAGATGCTTATTATAAGGTTTAGATCTTAACTGTCAGATCAGTTGCCTTGCAAACTGCATGCTGTGCTGTACACATTGGGGGAAATTTACTAAAACTGGAGCACTCTAAACTGGTGCAGCTGTGCATGGGAGCCAATCAGCTTCTAACGTCAGCTCGTTCAGTTAAGCTTTGACAAGGCTGATTGGTTTCCATGCAGAGCTGCACCAGAATTTGCATATTCTACATAGTTACATAGTTAGTCTGGCTGAAAAAATACAAAAGTCCATCCAGTTCAACCGTTAAAAAAAAAAAAAAAAAAAGTTATAACCCTATACCCACAGTTGATCCAGAGGAAGGCAAAAAAACCCAGCAAAGCATGATCCAATTTCCTCCTGCAGAGAAATAAATTCCTTCCTGATCCCCCGACAGGCAATCAGATATTCCCTGGATCAACTTCACCTATAAATGTTAGTATCCAGTTATATTCTGTGTTTTAGTAAATCTCCCCCATTGCCCCCTGTTTATCTCTGTGGACAACCAAACATCTCCCCCTATGATAAGAAGAGAGGTATTCTGTAGTCCTATCCTAGGGTGACAATGCTGTTCCTTCATAGTTACAGTATGGTGCGTGCTATCACCCTAGGACAAGATGTGTGTTACTGGCAGGATCTACATGAAAATAAAGTGGAAAAACCTAAAAAAAGAAAACTAATGCAGCTACTATTATATATATATATATTATTATATAAGGAAACTACCCTCCAGATACTTTCAGATCACAGACCATCCATGGTCATTCAGGGTTAACTGTAACTAGGGGTGTTGGACTGAGAAAACACAACTTATCCACCATAAATAAAACATTTCTCAGACTTGCTAGCTGTATATCTTGACAACATCTTCCAAAGTTTCTTGTTTATGAGCTGATAAAAGTTAATAAAGTGTGGAAGTTTGCATTTAAATGTTCATCTCTCCGCCGCTGTCATATTTAGGGCATGTTGTACAGTGTAGAATGCTGAGAAGACGAGAGGAAAGTTAATATTGTATGACTGCAGAAAATGTGAGTCACAAAACTGGCAATAAAACCAGTCCGGGCAAGACGCAGCAAACTCAGGAGTGTCAATCTTCAGGAATTTGGAACAATGGAATTTTCAACTAGGCCTAAATCCACAACACAGACATGACAATAAAAGACACTTTATGTCACAATGCTTGCACACTGCTTTTATTCCCCCATCTTTGTCTGATGCAATTAGTTTGGTGCAGTCAGACCTGATGGGCAGTGCCGGCATAAGGTCCTTTGGCGTCCAAGGCAAGGATGGCAAAGTTTAACTTGGTGCTGCAAAAACTATCACAGAAGTTTCAAATGGCTATAAATAAAAAGCAAAGAAAAGGAAAAAATTGTAGATTGGAAAAAAAGAAAAACAGGTCAACTAAAATTTTAACTACAAATTTTAGAGCTAAAAACAATTATGGTTACGTTTTTTTCTGTGATGTGTCCCTTTTTGTAAAGGCACTAGAGTAGATTAATGCTTTTGATTACATTTTTTGTGCCACAAATATGAACAAACACAAATTTAAAAGGTTGACCTAAAAATGATTTTAAAAAATCAGCTAAAAAAAAAAACTAAGGAAAGAAGGGAACAATGCTAATAAAATAGTGTCCGCTAAGGGCTACACACATAACAGTTATTCATGAATAAAGGCAACAATAGTAGTTTTCATTCATAAATGAATGGAGAGCAAGACCGGAAATGCCAAACTGCTAAATCAGTTCTAGAGATTATAGAGGGAGAATGCAGCTCTCCTTGTGTAAATATCAGAGGTCCATGACACCTGGGCGCTGAGGGTACAGAGCTCCTGATACAGAGTGGGCGGCTGTCACACTGACAGCAGAGTGCTGCTGTTTACACAGGGAGACTTTGACAGCTTAATCCTGTACAGTGCAGGACAATTCAGAAGAAGCTCACACCTCAGCTGTGCCCAGGGGCGGACTGACCATTTGGAAACTCGGGCATTGCCCGAGGGCCCGGGGTCAGTAGGGGGCCCCATGAGATGCCCCTGGTACCTTTTTCATAGGCTTTTTTGAGTTAGGCAAGGACACAGGGGCCCCATGATCCCCTATTGCCCAGGGGCCCCATGAGTTGTCAGTCCGCCCCTGGCTGTGCCCCCACATCACAGCACCTAACGTGGGTGCCACTTCCACCTTGGCTCAGCCTTACTGGTTCCATTCCAATGTTACTTTTCACCGATATGTACAATATTAACCACTTGCCCTCCAGAAGATTTAGCCCCCCCTTTCCGCATGGTCATGCAATGTTGTACATAAGTTAAATTTAAGTCCTTTTTTCCCACAAATAGAGCTTTCTTTCAGTGGTATTTGATCACCTCTGAATTTTTATTTTTTGCGCTATAAACAAAAAAAGGCCAACAATTTTGAAAAAAAGAAAAAAATTATTACTGACTTTTTGCTATAAAACATGTCCAGTAACAAAATTTTAAAAATCAAATTTCATCATAAATTTAGGCCAAAATATATTCTACTACATGTCTTTGCTAACAAAAAATCTCAATACGTGTAAATTAATTGGTTTACGTGAAAGTTATAACATTTACAAATGGCGGTATATACAGTATACTGGGATTATTTTTTAAAATTTTACTAGTAATGGTGGCGATCAGCAACTTATAGCGGGACTGTGGCGGATATTCTGACACTGGGGGGAACTGACTTGGTGTCACTGACATCTCCAGTGACACCAATACAGTGATCAGTGCTAATAAAAAGCACTGACTCTGTACTAATGGCATTGGGCATGAAGGGGTTAACATCTGGAGCGATCAAAGGGCTAACTCTGTGCTGGGTGTGTTTTACTAGGGGGCTGTACCTAGTGTTTTACTAGAGGACTGTAAGTACACTGCTTTGCATGGCTGTGTTTGCAGGAGCTGACAGGGAGGAGAACTGTGTTGTTTACAAACAGTTCTCCCCCCCCCCGCCCCGTTGGAGATCCTGGGCAATTACCAGGCGCCAGCGAGTAATCACCACCTGGGACCTGATGATTGACAGCCGCGGCTGAGAATGGCGGCACGGGTAGGGCGTGCGCGTGCCTTGCATGTGCCCCCTACCCGGAGATGCAAAAGCACGTATATATATTTGATTTTGCGCACCCGTGCCGCCCTGTAGCAGTATATCTGCTATAGGGCAGATGGGAAGCAGTTAAGCATTGTGTATTGTAAGCAGTTGTAAACTTTCTTTTTTTTTTTTTTAATAAAACAATTGTTTTCACCTGCTTTTTCCATCCTTTGTTGAGTCTTAGTGCTGCTGACCTTCTGCAACCTCTTTACAGGTAATTTCAGTTTACATGCAATCCCCAATTTGCTACCAGTGACCCTAGAAGTCAACAAATGTGGGGCCGACCAGGACTTTTGGTCAATGATATTTTGTATCATGATTGGTTGGACATGATATCAGCTGCCCAAAGTATTTAGCCATAACACTAGTTTGGCTGAGATGGTGTGAAACAAAGTTCTGTTTCGATGCCTTTTTTTTTAATGCCGACACTTTGTTGCGAGTCCCAGACTTTAGAGCTCTCGCTACCATTGTTAAGGTGTTAGTGTGTTTACATGTGCCTCCAATAGCCTGGAAGGCTTTCTTCAGATCAATCTCAGGCTGTCTGTGTAAAACATTTCTGAAGACTGCTGAATCCTTCATGGCGAGGTTCACCATTTTGCGAACAGTGGAAGCCATTTGGAGGCCCTCAGCTCATGCTAAATAATACCCTCCTAGCACAGGTCCAGCAGTCACCCACTTTAGGGCATCAATAGCATTCTGTAAAAAATCAAGGCTGATGTTCCATGGAGTGATGACATGGTTTCAGCTATCTCAAGCAGGGATATGGACAGCGAGAGGGCCAAGATTCTGAATTACGTGCAACAGAGAAAAGAGTGCAGTCCTAGGGGATACAGAGAACCTAGGAAGGCACAGCCTGCAACATATGTTTGACCAACATCTATTTTAATCAATTTTTTGTATGTTAATTATATGATATTTATTTTGGCTCTGAGAATTCACTCTGGTTTTTGTGGAATTGGTTCCTACCCTTGGTGCAAGAATAAGGATGTATTTAAGAAGAGATGTGACTTACAGACTGACTCTGCTCTGATGAGGTGGGTTCTTCCCTTGAAACGCGTTAGTTGGCAAGTCTTGGTGATGCCAGGGTCACGGCAATACTTATCTCTGCTAATGCACTAGGCCTTTGCATCCTTTTGTTTTTTTCTGTATATCTGCCCAACATCTGTGACCACAGGTCACAGTGCACTTCTCTCAGCACAGGGCTCAGAAAAAGTCTTTGTCAAGCTATTTGTCTGAGTGGATGCAATGTACACATGGGAGGTAAGAGGAGCTTGCATCACAGGCTGTCGGTTCTCTAGAGCAGTGGTTCCAAATCACCGGGCTGTGGCTTCTCTTCTCCCAAGCCTCCAACCAGCTAGAAATCTCTTAAAGTGATTCTAAAGGCTTGTGTTTTTTTATTTTAAGAAAAAAATAACAAACATGTCTATACTTACCTGCTCTGTGCAGTGTTTTGCACAGAGCAGACTGGATTCTCCTTTTCTCGGGTCCCCCGCAGGCTCTCCTGGCCGCTCCCCCCTGTTGGGTGCCCCCACAGGAAGCAGCTTGCACCCGCTGCTCATTCACACAGACACTGCTTGGCCCCGCCCCTCTTTCTCCTCATTGGCTCACTGGCTGTGACTGACAGCAGTGGGAGCCAATGGCTCCCACTTCTGTCTCAGCGAATGAGAATAGGAAGTCCCGGGACAGTCGTGACTCCAGTGCACATTACTGGATCAAGAGAAGGCTTAGGTGAGTATTGGGGGGGGGGGGCTGGGGATGATGCTGCATACAGAAGGTGTTTTACCTCCATGCATAGAATGCATGAAGGTAAAAAACCTTGAGCCTTTAGAACTACTTTAACCTCTCACAGTGCCTCCCAGCCTCCTATAGCGGTCTACAGTGCCCCCAAGCCCTTTGAGAGTACTCAGCTTCCACAGTGCCCCCCAGCCTGCTGCAGAACCTTCAGACCTACATAGTGCCCCCAAACGCCAACAGTGCCCCCCAGCAGGGACATATTTACCACAAGGCAAACAAGGCATTTGTCTAGGGCAGCATTTTTGAGGGGGCAGCACCCCTCCCCTGAAGAAGGGATGGAAGAAGGGACACATGCGGCAAGGAGACTAGGTGAGATCTGAGAAAGGTTGTGGGCTGCTTGATGGTGTATGGATAGCCTGACTCTCAATTCAAGGATGTCCGAAGCTGTGAAGGTGAGTGTCTCTCTATCAGAGGGGGGGGGGACTGTTAGTGGAAGGCTCTCTCAAGTGAGGGGTGGACAGGGATGTTGTTGGTCAATATCAGGCTCTCTACATGGGGGGGCACCAGATTTTTGTGTTGCCTAGGGCAGCACAAAACCTAAATACACCACTGCCCCCCAGCCCTCTCCAGAAACCTAATCCCCTGCAGCAGGGGTGTCCAAACATCCTAAACAAAGGGCTATTTTACTGTGCTACCAACTTTATAGGGGCCTGACTGTGGCTAGTGTGCGTTGAAAATGTCCTGGTGTCAGTGGGAGTAAACAATGCCCATCATTGGTATTAGTGGGAGGAATAATGCCCCATCATTGGTATCAATGGGAGGAATAGTGTGCCATCATTGGTATCAATGGGAGGAATAGTGTGCCATCATAGGTATTAGTGGGGGGAATAATGCCCCATCATTGGTATCAATGGGAGGAATAGTTCCCCAACATTGGTATCAATGGGAGGAATAGTGCCCCATCATTGGTATCAGTGGGAGGAATAGTGCTACATCATTGGTAACAATGGGAGGAATAGTGTGCCATCATAGGTATTAGTGGGGGGAATAATGCCCCATCATTAGTATCAATGGGAGGAATAGTGTGCCATCATTGGTATCAATGGGAGGAATAGTGCCCCATCATTGGTATCAATGGGAGGAATAGTGCGCCATCATTGGTATCAATGGGAGGAATAGTGTGCCATCATTGGTATCAACGGAAGGAACAGTGCCCCCTCATTGGTATCAGTGGGAGGAATAGTGCCCCATCATTGGTATCAATGGGAGGAATAGTGTGCCATCATAGGTATTAGTGGGGGGAATAATGCCCCATCATTAGTATCAATGGGAGGAATAGTGTGCCATCATTGGTATCAATGGGAGGAATAGTGTGCCATCATTGGTATCAATGGGAGGAATAGTGTGCCATCATAGGTATTAGTGGGGGGGAATAATGCCCCATCATTGGTATCAATGGGAGGAATAGTTCCCCATCATTGGTATCAATGGGAGGAATAGTGCCCCATCATTGGTATCAGTGGGAGGAATAGTGTATCATTGGTATCAATGGGAGGAATAGTGTGCCATCATAGGTATTAGTGGGGGGAATAATGCCCCATCATTAGTATCATGGGAGGAATAGTGTGCCATCATTGGTATCAATGGGAGGAATAGTGCCCCATCATTGGTATCAATGGGAGGAATAGTGTGCCATCATTGGTATCAATGGGAGGAATAGTGTGCCATCATTGGTATCAACGGGAGGAACAGTGCCCCCTCATTGGTATCAGTGGGAGGAATAGTGCCCCATCATTGGTATCAATGGGAGGAATAGTGCCCCATCATTGGTATCAGTGGGAGGAATAGTGCCCCATCATTGGTATCAGTGGGAGGAATAGTGCCCCATCATTGGTATCAATGGGAGGAATAGTGCCCCATTCTTAATGTCAGTGACAGGAATTATGCCCGACTATTACTGACAATGGGGGAAATAATGCCCCAAAGGCCAGCTAAAAGTGAGCAAAGGGCCACATCTGAGAACACTGCCCTACAAGGCCACCAGTTCTGCAACAAAGCCTCCTAACCCACTGCACAACACCCCCCACACACACAGACATTGGCACACAACACCATCCATCCATCTGTTGCCATATAGGCACACGATATTAATAATGACGCATTAAAGATTACAGAGCTGCAAAATTCTGTCTTTTTATACAGTATATGCCTAGAGTTTACCGTTAGTTCTCCCCCACTTTATCCAAAATTATTAGGTTTTTTTTCATAGCGATAACAGGGATTTTAAATAACGTTCACTGTATCTGTGAATTGTGTATTGCTCATGGACATGCTAGTTTTTCTTTTCAGAATTTTGCTTACCATTTATTCTTTCCTTGCACATCATCTGACATTGCTAGGTGACGGATCATGACTGGACACCCTGCGTTGTTTGAGTACATCCAATTCAAGAAGAGTAACAGACGAAAAATAAAAAAAGAAAAATATTCAGGGCTTCCATTTTCTGAATTTGGTTCAATGCCATTTTGCCTCTCAGCTACTGGAGAATCTGGTAAATGTTCTATTATCCCATTATGATCTCACTGGAGAATCTCCCCAGTGGAGGAAGCCCCTGCAAATTAAGGTTAGCCCATAATTAGAAGCACATTAGGCGCCTCTGACTCATTGGCCTCTTCTCTGGGTCTGTATGCTAAAAGGGACAGTATCGGGCAGATTCTTCTCAGTATAGCTTAGATATGTGGATTGAAGCAGAGGATAGATGAGGTGCCAGTGAGGGTGTGGCCTGATTTTACTGTGGGTGTGGTTTAACCATTTCCATACCGGGCACTTTTATTTTTCAGGTTTCAGCGCTCTCACACTTTGAATGACAATTGCGCGGTCATACAACATTGTACCCAAACTAAAATTTTATCATTTTCTTCACACAACTAGAGCTTTCTTTTGGTGGTATTTAATCACTGCTGGGGTTTTTATTTTTTGCTAAATAATCAAAAAAAGACTGAAAATTTTGAAAAAAAACACGTTTTTCTTTGTTTCTGTTATAAAAGTTTGCAAATAAATAATTGTTCTTCATAAATTTAGGCCGAGATGTATTCTGCTACATGTCTTAGGTGAAAATAGCCCAAATTAGGATGTATTATTTAGTCTGTAGGAAAGTTATAGAGTTCACAAACTATGGTATATATCTGAAAATTGATCAGTTCTGAAGTATTGACAGCCAATCTAATTTCTTGAGGTCCAAGAATGTCAGAACAGTACAGATATCCCCCAAATGTCAGAACAGTACAGATATCCCCCAAATGTCAGGACAGTACAGATATCCCCCAAATGACCCCTTTTTGCAAAGTAGACAGTCCGACGTACTTCATAAGAGGAAAGGCGAGTTTTTTGAAGTTGTATTTTTTTTGTCATAATTTTTCGGAAAATGAGAAAATAAAATAAATTATTTTCACAATTTTTTTTTACATACTGTCACCAGTGCAGTACAACGTCTTCATATAACTGGCATGGCGGTGATCAGGGACACTGACTGGTGACAGTGTGAAAAAAAAAATATATATTTTTTTATTGTTTTACATTTTTTATTACATTTTTTTTTCTTTTTTTTAAGATTTTTTCTTCATATTTCACTATGACCAAAGTAGTATAATGTTACCATAGTAACATTGTACTACTTTGGGGAAGTGATCAGTATATATATATATATTTTTTTTACACAATTTGCTTATAGCAAAGAATTACTTTGCTATAAGCAAGCATTTACCTGAATGACATCGATTCATTCAGGGTTTTTTTTTGTTTTTTTTTGTGCTTAGCTGTGATTTGGCCACAGCTAATCACATGACATGTGCATGTGATCGCTGTGACCATTCACAGCTAGACACTAGTATACAATGTATGGCATGAATAAAGCCATCCATTGTATACAACTGTCATGTGACCTGCTGTGATTGGTCGCAGAAGGTCACATGGTACAGGCAACGGGGCCGGTACTCAGATCTGTCATCGGCCGTGTCCGAGGTACACGGCCGGTGACAGATCGTGCCGCTGCATGGCTCTGCAAGCGCGGCTCTGCAAGCGTGCAAACTGTGCATGTGCGGGAGGATGCCATATGGCGGCCTCCTGGAAAGCTAGTACATTTTTCAGGACGCCATACGGCTATTGGCCGGGAGTCAAATGGTTAAACACAAGGTAAAATATAGAGGACGGTAAGTGGAGACCACCCCAACTCCTGATTTATATAAAATGGAATTACGTGCATGCATTCGTCTGCTCTTGATACATTTAAGAAGATGCTGTTACTTTGAATACAGTAATGAAAATGTGCTTACCGTGCTCTTTAACGTGTATTTAATACAGACTATGGCTGTGCTATGTAGACTGCATGATACAGGTTGATGGTGCTTCTCTACTTATCTAGGGATTATAGGATAACTAAATCCAAAAACCAAAATGCATTATTTTGCTACTTACAGTCCTTAGATGTGATAACTGCATTAGTTTTCTTTTTTTTTCCAAGAACATTTTCAGCAAATACAGAATACCTATTGATCCTGCCAGAAATGCTTTGTCCTTGTCATTTCCTGTGAGCTATAGTGAAAAATGTTTTCCTTCCTGGCTATCTTCCGTAAACTACCTGTTCTACCCAACTTTCATATATTTATGTTTTTTATTGAACTGCATCAGGTTATTATTGTTCCATTTAGTGCTAGTTAGTTCAGCCATAGGTAGACCCTCCTTGTTTCTTCCATGTTCCCTCAGTCAATGTTAGTACCAGGCCCAGATTTAGAGGGGTGCTGTGGTGGGATATGCTCCCCCCCCAGATTTTAGTTGTGCCCCTGGTCTCTGAAAGTGCATTCACTGATCTGTGAGACAATCTGATGGGAACATTTGATGTAAAGTTGCACACTGAAGGGGCAATTGATAAAAGGGGGGGGTCTGCTGGAAACATGTGATGTAAGGAGGCACTATGATGGGGACAGTTGATGTAAGGGCTCATGCTACTGGAGAGATTTGATTTAAGAGGGGCTCTGATGGGGATCCTGATGAAAGGGGGAATGCTGAGGAGGGCTCCTGACATAAAGGACTCTGATAGGGACACTTGATATAAGAGGGCACAGGTTCTCTTTTAAATAATGTGTAGGGAGGTTAGAACCTCCTGCTCAAGTTCCTCTATTTTAAAGGAAACTTGAATGATTACCTTCACACGAGATAATGCTCTGAATGATATTTATTGAGCATATACGTATATGGGGAATACAGTGTCTGCCCTCCCTGTATCCCACTTTTCATAGAGTCCTTCCCTGCTTATATAGCGCTTCTTATCAAACAGATCATCCTTTCTTAGATCAACACACACACACCTAATGGAACAATTCCAATCAAGATATGTGTTTTGCAATAAACAATTTGAAATATACGAAGTTATAAAAACAGACAAAATGGAGTATACAGCCATCTTATAACATTCTATATATGTGATTCAGTAAGGATCATATTTATCCCTATACACTAACAAGATCCTAATCCTCACTTCTGCACAACCTGTTAGATATTACTTCTGGGTTGTGGCTTGTGATATAGAAGAATGTCAAGTGAACAGGGGATACTGATTCCCTACATCTGTCACACCCAGGGGCGAACTGACAACTCATGGGGCCCCCGGGCAATAGGGGATCATGGGCCCCCTGTGAATTTGCCCACGCTCAAACCACACCCAAAAAAGCCTATGAAAGGTACCAGGCACATCTCCTGGGGCCCCCTACTGACCCTGGGCGCTCGGGCAGTGCCTGAGTTCCAAAATGGTCAGTCCGCCCCTGGTCACACCCTGTTGCACACTGTCAGTGACTCACACACAATGTTGACATTATGCCCCAACTTTTGCTTTAACTGCACCCCCTCAATCAGCCTGTATCCAGTTTTGTACCTAGTTCTTTGCCGAGATAGGGCTTAGGAAAGTCATTGTCTTCTTACAATTTACCAGACTGGAAAAACATCCTCTGTACTGCAATTAACTGAAGTAAAATTGTGTTGATTTCAACTTGTGTGTCATATTGAGGAGCTAAGCCGTCTGTGGATGGTGCCAAGTCAGCAGGTGACTACACTGTCCAGACAGCCTGGGTCTAAGGAGGTACTGTACGTTAATACATAAAGTGGCATTTGAAACAAAACACTACAAATTTCCTCCTATTTAATGGAGATGTAGCGATATAGACATGTCTGTAGTCTATATCAGGAGAGCAGCCTAGGTTGACAACCATGGCTCCGTCAGTAGATACAGCGGAAAAAATGTAGGCACTCTGGGACAAAAAGTGTGTTATTTGCTAGATCACCAGGTACAAATAAACCAAAAGTAGCTTGAAAACAGAAGAAAACATTTAGCCACCACACAAAGGACTGGTAACCTACATTAATTAAAATTTTTGGTTTTGGGTTTAGACACACTTTAAATAATTGACTTATGGATAGCAAAAATTGCCGTTCATACATTTTAGTACATAGCGTTCCAATTTTGGATGATTTATCTAACTTCTCAATATGATAATCGTGAAATATGAATTTTGTGAAACGCAGATCACAAATCAGCCTTAGGGCATTCGATAAAATTTGCCATCTCCATCCATCTACGTAACTTTGGATTTTCCTCCTCTCTCCCAAATTGTTTTACCAACTTACCCATATTTGTTTTTAAAAGTAGACAGAATGCTGCCATCATAAGTCAGCAATGAAACAAAAAAGTCTGATTATGTATTATAAAAGGGAGCTGTACCAACATGCTGTTTGCACCTGCAACACCAACTGAAAACCAATTTTTTTTCTTACTTTGGGATAAAGTGGAGAGGTATTTGAACCCCTTTCAGGTTTTTATTGCTGTGGCCTCTTAGATTCACACTATTTGTCATATTATTATTATTATACAGTATTTATAAAGCGCCAATGGTTCGCTCAGCGCTGTACATTACAAAGGGGGACAGAACATGTGACAGAACAATACCAATACAATGCAAAACATGAGGGGATCGAGGGCCCTGCTCTTTCGAGCTTACAATGTAGGAGGGAGGGGATGGTGGCACAGGAAGAGATAGCTGTGGGGGATGGGGTGGTAGGAAGAGTGGAGGAGGTCGGCAAGTTAGCAGGGGGTGGGGTAGGCTTCCCTGAAGAGGTGGGTTTTCAGGGTGCGCCTAAAGGAGAGGAGAGTAGGTGATAATCTGATGGGTTGGGGCAGGGAGTTCCAGAGGATGGGTGACACCCTGGAGAAGTCCTGGAGGCGGGCATGGGAGGAGACCTAGAGAGAAGGAGGTCTTGTGAGGAGCGGAGTGTGCGTGCTGGGCGGTACTTGGATATTAGGTCAGTGATGTAGTTCGGGGCAGTATGGTGGACAGCTTTGTACGTCAGTGTTAGGATTTTGAATTTGATCCGTTGCGCAATTGGAAGCCAGTGGAGGGATTGGCAGAGGGGGGTGGCGGAAATGGAGCGGTTGGAAAGGTGAATGAGTCTGGCAGCCGTATTCAGGATCGACTGAAGCGGGGATAGCCAGCGGCGAGGCAGGCCAGTGAGGAGGGAGTTGCAGTAGTCGAGTCGTGATATGATGAGGGAGTGGATGAGCTGTTTAGTGGTTTCTGGGGTTAGGAACGTGCGTATTTTGGCGATGTTGCGGAGGTGGAGTCTGCACGAGTTTGTTAAAGATTGGACTTGGGGCTGGAAGGATAGGTTGGAGTCCAGAATGACACCAAGTACTCTGGCCTGCGGGGCGGGTTTGATGGTGGCGTTGTTGGATGTGATGGAGAAGTCAATGGGGGGTGGTGTCCGGGCTGGGGGGAAGACAAGAAATTCGGTTTCGGAGAGGTTCAGTTTAAGGAAGTGAAGAGACATCCAGTCTGATATGTCACTCAGTAGATGTGTGATTCAGGCGGAGACCGAGGGGGTGAGGTGGGGGGTTACTCTTTTACTCCTACCACCAAAAGTGAAAGAAATTCCTAAAGTTTGGGTTGTTCCCAGAACAGTAATAGAGGAGATTCTTCCAATGGGGACACCAGGGACAACCAAGGATTCCCTCAATTTGGAGGGATTTCCTCTCCTTTCTTGTTTGGCTATTAGATAGGAAGTGAAAGGAAATCACCCCACAGGGACACAGATGGGAAAAAAAAAAAAAAGGTCAGATATTATAACCTTTTTTTTACCTAAAATGAAAAAGTGCATTTGGGCCAACAGGAACATAGTTTATTTCCGATCAGGGGAAGTCAGGCAGGAAAGATACAGTATGTGAACTTTATGTGAAATGTTCCCCTATCCTTTTGAGCCCATTCCCACCTGTGTGCATGTTGCTTGGTGCAGTGCATTGAATCTCCCTATTAGTCAATGAGGCTCCGACTGCATTCAAGGACCAGGCTCAAGCAGGAAGACTCCATGTCAAATGAACTGTTATAGGAAATGTGATTTGCTCGTACTGATCATTTTGAATAAAAGTAACCTCTTATGTCCCATCATAGGTTCAGTTGCCTGGGCTTGTGACCAACTTACATTTCTTGATGGAACAACACACAAGTATACATTTTTTTTAGGCCTGAGCTGTACACTGGCCCAGAGATAGAGAGGTACTGAAGCAGATGCGTGGCAGCAAACTATTAAAGGTAAGGATGGGATTTTCTGCCGACTTGGAGAGAAGTCAAGGATCAACTGGGTATGAAATTCAGGGGCTCCACCAGAAATTGACTTGATGGTACTTTCAGCTAACATCAGTGTGAACACTTTGTGGGACTTGACTGGCTCACTTTGCGGGAATATTAGACATTGTTCACTGCATCTGGGCATTTTAGAATATATATTTTATATAGGGACAACTATTGTTTCCCTAGGACAGTAGTATCCAGAGGAATCTGGAATGGAGTAGATCAGCATTCCTCAGCCAAGGTGCCATGAACATGGAACATGGATCAGAGACATGCATTGCCATGGTGGGGGTGGTCTGGCCGCCAGCACGATAACGATCGATGAAGCTTTAGGGCCAGGACACATGACAGCCTGCCCACACCATGCCTACGCATAACACTATCCAGAGAAGGCTGTATGCAGGGCCAACCCAGCACTCAGATGGCAAACCTCCACCAAGACCTTCTCCACCTCCTACCCTCTGCCATGGCGCTGGAGTAAGGAAGATCTCTAATGGGGAGAGGGGACTCCGGAGTGACAGGTGACCTTGCTATCTTTCAAAATATCCAAATAGAAGCGGCATCAGATTGGATGCTGCCACTGTGCAGAAGACAATTTTCATCCTGGCTCCTTTGATTTTTCAATCCAGCGTAGTCAGATGTGAGGCAGCCAGCAGGACCACCCACTGAGTGAATGCCCACCTCTCCATCGGTAACCAGCTAACATTCAAACAGTGCATGGCCAGCTTTACTTTTAGAAAGTCTCAATTTTGTATGTTTCACTGAATATTAGAAGAGCACCAGACTACATGAATTGCAATTCCTGCTGATCAAAAAAAAAAAAAAGTGATTAAAGTGATACTAAAGCTAAAAATATTTTTTATCTTAATGCATTGCTTGCATTAAGGTAAAAGAACTACTGGAGGGTTAGGGACTGATGTGAATGTACAATATATATATGTAAAGTGCTGCATAAATTGACAGCGCTATATAAGTACCTGAAATAAATAACACATTTTTATGGTCCCTGTCCTCCCTCTTCCTTGTGTGAAGGGTAAGAGGGGGGAGAAGAGATCAGTACTGTGCACAGCTGCTTCTCTGCTCCCCTCGCTTTCTCTTCACACAGGGACTTGGACAGCAGCAGGAGCAATTGGCTCTTGCTGCTGTCAATCAAGTGTGATGAAGAGGCAACGGGGGGCAGGACTAAGTCCTGTTGCGTGTGGCTATGGAGCATGGCTCTTTAGACACACAGGTCAGGATTGAGCATGCAGCATGTGTCCCGATAGCAAACGGCTTGCTTTGGGGACACACAAAGAAGAGGAGCCACAATCACCGGTGCGGGACCCAAGAAGAGAAGGAACGTGGCCATTCTGTGCAACACAACTGCAGAGAGCAGGTGAGTAGAACATGATTGTTATTTAAATTTGCCTTTAGTAACACTTCCACATTGTTTAATTGACTTCCGCTGAATTAATGTTGGGAAATTTTCCTCAATCAGCAGCTGCAGCCACTGATCAGTGTATTCTGACAGTGGGGGGGGGGGGGTGGAATTCTTCCATCTACCTCCTTTGTATGACAAGCCAGAAATTATGCAATTTTCTTTCCTGCAACCGTGGGTTCCAAGAAAGAAAAAGAGCTTGATTCCCCCATCAACACAGTTAGTATAATGGTGGAATCTTTCCCACAGCACTATTGTATTCTGTCAGAGAGGAGCCTATTCTGATGACAGAACACAATGATTAATGCTGGTGGCTACAGCTACCAGCAGTAATCGTAAAGGAAAAAAAACTCCAAAATGGATTGACTTCAGTACAACCTACCTACCTATAGATGGATTGAATCTTGGCCAGTCCCTGCTAAACCAGCCAAGATTCGATCCATCTTTGGCCTGATTACCAGTATATGGCCAGATTTACATAACCCATGTTATGCATACAGGGGCATTTGGCAGCCATAGTAAGAAATAGCTACTGAATAGATGCGGCTGTTACCCATAATAACCACTCTCTACCCAGCAGCAATAAAACATGAAAAAAATTTGCAATCTGATCACTATGGGCAATACCTTCAGTATTACATATTTCAGCAAGTTTTACTCTGTTACAATTATCCTAAAGTATGAGCATTATCAGGGTATTTAAGACATGTTCCTTCACCACTTGAAGAAAAGAAAAAAAAAATTATATAAAAAAAATTATATATTATATATACACACACATATCCTCCTAGATTGTAAGCTCCAAGGAGCAGGGCTATCCCTCTTGTATTGAACTGTATTGTCTCCCGTTATATTGTAAAGCGCTGAGCAAACTGTTTGCACTATAGAAACCCTGTAAAATATATATATATATATATATATATATACATACATACATACATACATACACACACACACATACATACATACACAGTTGTGTTCAAAATAATAGCAGTCAGACATCACTCACCTGATCAATCACTGTTTTTGGTAGAAATGATATTTCTACATGGCAAATAATTTACTAGCAGGTGTAGTAGAGTAATAGAAATCCAACAGACCCAACAGTCATGACATGCATGCTGCTGATTCTGTGTAATTGAATCACTAATTGAAAGGGGCATGTTCAAAATAATAGCAGTGTGGAGTTCTATTAGTGAGGTCATTCATTCTTTGAAAAACAGGTGGCAATTATTGCCCTTATTTAAGGAAGGAAGGAAGGCAGCAAATGTACATGCTGGTTACAGTGCATTTCTCTCTGAAATTCTGAGGAAAATGGGTCATTCCAAACATTGTTCAGAAGAACAGCGTATCTTGATTAAAAAGTTGATTGGAGAGGGGAAAACATACAAAGAAGTGCAGAAAATGATAGGCTGCTCAGCTAAAATGATCACAAATGCTTTAAAATGGCAACCAAAACCTGAAAGACATGGAAGAAAGCGAAAAACTACCATTGGAATGGATAGAATAGCCAAAATGGCTACAATCAGCTCCAGGAAGATGAAAGAAGGTGTAAAGTTCCCTGTGAGTACTGTTCCAATTAGAAGACGCCTATGTGAAGCCAAGCTATCTGCAAGAAGCCCCCGCAAAGTCCCACTGTTGGAAAAAAGACGTGCTGAAGAGGTTACAATTTGCCAAAGAGCACATTGACTGGCCTAAAGAGAAATGGCGCAACATTTTGAGGACTGATGAAAGTAAGATTGTTCTTTTTGGGTCTAGTGGCCGGAGACAGTTTGTCAGACGACCCCCAAACACTGAATTCAAGCCACAGTACACTGTGAAGACAGTGAAGCATGGTGGTGCAAGCATCATGATATGGGGATGTTTCTCATACTACGATGTTGGGCCTATTTATCGCATACCAGGGATCATGAATCAGTTTGAATACATCAGAAGACTTGAAGAGGTCATGACCAATCACAGCTCACTCAGTACTTCTCAATGACTGCAAGAATGCAGACAGAGAGAAAGAGAAAATTATTGCTTTTACATCCTATATGGGTGTAAAAGCAATCAGTGTAAAAAAAAAAAAATCATCACCCCCCCACAAGTAGTACAGTGTCACCATGGTGACACTGTACTGCTAGGGTGACAGTATGTGAAAAAAATAAAATAAAAAATGTTTAAAAATTATAATTTTTGGTTGTAATCCTCTGGAACTCACTACCCCAATCCATCAGACTGTCACCTTCCCTCCTCACCTTCAGGCGCTCCCTGAAAACCCACCTCTTCAGGGAAGCCTACCCCACCCTCACCTAACTGCCGTTCTCCTTCATTCCTCCTACCACTCCATCCCCCACAGCCACTTCCTCCTGTACCACTACCCCCTCCCTCCTAGATTGTAAGCTCGAAAGAGTAGGGCCCTCTAACCCCTCGTGTGCTGTTTGTTGTTGCTGTACTGTTTCATGTATTGTCCCCCCCTCTATTGTACAGCGCTGAGCAAACCCTTTGGCGCTATATAAACTCAATGTAATGTAATGTTATGAACTAATTTTGATTTTTTTTTACTAAAAAGATAACGCAATAAATTTTAGCCAAGATTTATGATGAAATATTATTTATTTGCAAAATTTTATGAAAAAACTTTTCAAAATTTTGGACTTTTTCATTTACATAGCAAAAAAAATAAAAATTCCATGGGTGAATAAATACCACCAAAATAAAGCTTTATCGGTCTCAAAAAAATGGTAAAAAATTCATTTGGGTACAGTGTTGCATGACCGCGCAATTGTCATTCAAAGTATGGTAGCACTGAAAGCTGAAAATTGCCCTGGTCAGGAAGGGGGTAAAAGTGTCCGGTCTGGAAGTGGTAAGTGATTCAAAGGAAAGCAAAATCTTCAAACATTTCTCAGTTTATATAGTGAATGTTTGCATTTGTAAAGAAGAATACAAACACTGCTATTTTTTTGAACCGTCTAATATTCACTTTTGAGGAACAACACAAATTTGATCTATTTTTCTTCATGTTTTGATTTGGAATAGAATGTGTCGTGTTCCCAATGCATTTGTGTGTATGGAAATAAAAGCTATTAGAAGGATTTTGAGCTTTATTCACTTTTTTCAACACACTGCTATTATTTTGAACACAACTGTATATATACACACACAGCCCCCTCCTCTCCGCATTGGCTCACTGGCTGTGATTGACAGCCGTGGGAGCCAATGGCTGCCACTGTGGTCTCAGCCAATGAGGAGGGAGAGTCCCTGGGAGAGCCAAGGCTTTTGTGCACATTGCTGGATCGCAGTGAGGTTCAGGTAAAATGTTTGGGAGAGCTGCTGCACACAGAACCTTCAGCCATTTACAACCACTTTAAAGGAAAGAAAATTATTATTATACAGGATTTACTTTACAAAATGAAGGTAGACATTAGTTACAATACAATTTGGTACAAGAGGAAACAGAGGGCCCTGCAAAATCTATGGCCAGTCTTGGAGAGCTGATTGGGAAAAGAAAAGAGCCAATCTGAATGATACTGTTCGGGAGAATTCAGGAAAGAAGGAAAAAATAAATTAAAAAAAAAAAAAACAAAAAACAAAAAAAAAAACAAAAAAACACAACACACCAGACAAAAAAACAACCCCCCCCCACACACACACACACACTAGTTGTATGTAAAAATAGATTTTATGACTTTAAATGCATATACTGTAGAACTGGATAATATAATATTTTTAATATTTCTGCCTTAAAGCACACCTTCTTACATTAAAAA
Source organism: Staurois parvus (assembly GCF_062004578.1). Lineage (NCBI taxonomy): Eukaryota > Metazoa > Chordata > Amphibia > Anura > Ranidae > Staurois > Staurois parvus. Next base: position 1,052,820 of record NW_028318196.1, read on the forward strand.
AAACACTTCATTTCTACAAATCTACCCTTCCACAATCTAAAAAGCCAACTTTTTTTTTTTTTTTAACACTTCACCCTCCCCCCACCTCCATTCTAGACAAGGAGAGAACTGCAACTGAAGCATCCTGAGATATGTACCACCTGCCTGGAGTTTGCAAGTTCTCCCTGTTCCTGCGTGAGTTTTCTCCGGGCACTCCGGTTTCCTCCCACACTCCAAAGACATGATGGTAGGGTAATTGGCTTCTGTCTAAATTGCCCCTGGTATTTGTATGTATAAATGTGAGTTAGGGAACTCAGATTGTATGCCCCTTGAGGGTTGGGGACTGATGTGAATGTACACACACACACACACACACACACACACACACACACACACACAAATGTGTGTAAAGCGCTATAGAAGTACCTGTAATAAATAAATAAATGAATATGCACATCACATATCCCAGAGGGCATCAGCTTAAACACAACAACCAGAAGAGGTTGGACCCATAACATGTGATCAGGGAGGTGGCTGCCTGAACCAGGAGGAGACTGCCAGCTCCTGATGACACATGCATCTGCAGAGGGAAAAAAAAGTGCTCTTTGGTTTTTAAGTGCAATTATCTTCTAAATCCCAATGTTAATAGCCCTATTTATTCATTTATTACAGGTATTTATATAGCCGTGACATTTAAAAAGCACTTTACGAATTCCAGGTTCCTAGCTCACATGCGGAAATATACATACAATGACCAATTTAGACAGGAGCCAGTTAACCTACTGGCATATTGGAGTGTGGGAGGAAATCAGAGAACATGGGGGAAATCCGCACAAGAACAGGGGAGAACATGCAAACTCTGTGCAGGTAGTGTCCTGGCTGGGATTCTAAGAGGGCCCAGAGCTGCAAGGCAGAAATGATGACCGCTACGCCCGTGCTGACCGCTACGCCCCTGTGCCACCCTATGTTCTAAAAATATTGTTTCCTTGTAGCATTTGAAAATGTACACATGGAGGCGGCTAGATTTGGTGATTACATATGCAAGCTGTGCTTCCTGATTAGTAGTCTGAAAAACAGACAGGCAGACCCGATTGGACCCTCCATTCTCCTCTATGGAGCTGCTGATGTAAATAAATTTGTATCGATTTACACCCATCTACCTCCAATCTGATCCGCTAAAATACAAAAGCAAGTGGATCCGTTCCCCTTTATCTGGGCGAATAAAATCTGAGGACAGCCGGTCTGTTTACATCCGACTGCCCATAGAGCAGAGTGGGCTATATCCGTGCCCGCTCTGCAAAAGCAGAGTGGACAGGAACCGGTCATCTGCCAACTCATCGAACAGATCCCCTGCTGACAGAAACAAAAACAGGGCGCACTCTCCTCGTGCATGAACGAAAAAAAAAAGGAAGGTATTAAAAAGATGCAAAAACATACTAACAAGGCGTAAAGGTCATAAAAACAAACAAAAAGTCAAAGGTGGCAATCGTGGACAGCATGCGTCCTCAGATAAAGTGCTATCACGTTTCGGGAGTCGAACTCCCTTCCTCAGAGCAATAGATCCCCTGCTGAGCAAGTGGAGTCTGCTCCATGTGAAAGGGGCTTACGGCTTATGTTCTACACTTACTGCTCAGTGACTGAAATTAAACTAAGAAAGCTAAACAATTATTCAGCTATGATGCTGACCATACTGCTTGTTGCACAAACAACCATCAATAAGGGAGAACCTGAAAATAAGGATGAACTGTATTTGTGAAAATATTGAAAAGCAGGAATTTAAGGAGACCATGCATGCCAAGGTGACACGGTCTCTGGAAAGGGCTCCTCCAATCCCCATATACTCACCTTACTTGTGCTCCCTCGCAGCTGGCAAGAATACTGAATGCTGCCCCTGTGCTGATCACTGGCATGACTGGCAAGTGCTCTCCAGGGTTGCCAAAACAGCCGATCTCGGCGCTAGCTGCAGTGGTACAAGGGAAGGCAGATAAGGAAAGTATAAGGATTTGGTGGGGGGGGTGCCTTTTTTGTTGATGCGCTCAGGTTGCCCTTTAGGGACAAGGTGACAGGGACTCTCAAAGGCCAAGTTCAACTTTGAGAATATGCTACACCTGTATTTAGGGTGTAACATGTTCCAGCTCCAGCTCTCCCCCGTGACAGTGGACAGGGGGTTCTTCTTTCCTGCACCCATGGTCAATTTAAAATTGGCATGGCTGTTCAGGGCTTAATCTGTAGAGCCGCATCGTTCATTCACAATGATCTGTGAATGAATAAACTACAAGTCCCATCAGCCACTGTGGCAGACAGACTTGTAATTCTCAATGGACTACAAGAGAGCTGAGTAGTGTAATCGTAGTGTATTCACTCTTCCTCCGGCTAACTGAAAGCCATTTGGAGGTATGGGCAAGAAAGCTGGAAAGGGAGTGTGCAGGAGCCTGACATTATACCCACAAGCTACTGATTGTGGGTGTAATGGTTTGCAGACTCTTGTAGGATAAATAATTGCAGTAATATATGCATTTTTTTTCCTTAAAAGGTAAACTTGGCCTTTAAATGTAAGCGTGGCTATACACAGTGATTTTCGAATGGTTCCTGAACTGGGCCTGAATTCACTTTATGGGTGGCCCTATAAGCACTTTCCTGACATCTTTCAGTTAAAAAAAAAACCTAAATATATATATATTTTCTTTTCAACAAAAATAATAAATGTATTACGTAATAAGAAATCCCTACCACGGCACCACCTGCCTGGAGTTTGCATGTTCTCCCTGTGCCTGCGTGGGTTTCCTCCGGGTACTCCGGTTTCCTCCCACACTACAAAGACATGCTGGTAGGTTAATTGGATCCTGTCTAAACTGGCCCTAGTATGTGTATGTATGAATGTACTATAGGGAGCTTAGATTGTACACCCCGAGGGTTAGGGACTGATGTGAATGTACAATATATAAGTGCTGCGTAAAATAGACGGCACTATATAAGTACCTGTAATAAATAATAATAATACAAAGAAGAAATAAAAAAATCAGTGGAGCTGGACAGAAAATTATCAGCCAAATAGTGGCTGTATCCAATCAGGTGCAGCTGCTGTCCGGGTATTCTGACAAACAGCGGCAAGGGCTGTCAGAAAACAATAACCGGCACTTCTGATTTGTCCATCCATGCTGTAGAGCACGGGTGTCAAACTGGTGGCCCTCCAGCTATTGCCAAACTACAAGTCCCACGAGGCATTGCAAGATTGACAGTTACAAGCATGACTCCCTAAGGTAGAGGCATGATGGGACTTACTTGTAGTTTCATAACAGCTGGAGGGCCACTAGTTTGACACCTTTGCTGTAGATCATAGATAGAGGAATTTATTAGATTTTTTTTTTCTGTTCAGGCTGCAGGATGAGTGAATTAAAATAAAATAAATACAGAAAAAACAAGTATATGGCCAGCTTAGATCTCATTAACACAAAAAAAATAAAAACAAACATCCAAATATTACAATGATTACTCAAGCTGTATACTCTCTAGAAATATGCACAACTAAGTGAAAGATTTCTGTTTACATGCCACGGATTATTACACACATCTGCTCTCTGCACTATTATTAAATAATCCCAGATTAGTTCTTTAAATATGTAACAAGTCAGTTTATGGAATTTTACTGCAACTGCTGAAGATTTTTTCTGTTACAGAAAAGCTTCCCTGACGTCGTTGTGACTGACAACCACCTTTCCAAAAATATCCATCCATCATGAGCATTGTGACTGGGAGCTAACCTTCATTTGTGAGCCTGGAACTTCTTAAAATTCCACTAGCCTGAGGGGCACTTGTCCCCCCAGGCCATGGTGCTATAGCCAAACTTTCACTCTATAGGCTTGATGGGATTTCAAGATGGAGGAGGAGATGGAGAGGGCTTATAGGGATGGGCCAAAGGCCTCCTCCTGCTGCTCCAGTCACAAAATGCCCATTTTGAGTATAGGCAGCGTACTACTCACAGCTGGAAGAGACCATGTAAACATAGCTATTTAAGCATCTCATTTATGCAACCTGGCCAAAAAAACAAGGGTGCTGATCATAGGAACCAGTAAGGGTACAGCTTTCATTATCCTTCCCTAGAAAAAAGGTCAGCTAGAGTGCCAATGTCTTCTATTAGCAACACAATCATTTCCCGTTATATTGTAAAACGCTGAGCAAACTGTTGGCACTATATAAATCCTGTATAATAATAATTTCCACACCATTTCTTAATATCTTAGAACAGCTACAGATTTAAAAGAATTCTTTAAAAATTATATTTTTTTTAACAAGAAAAAATAGAAGATCTACATTTAAGGGTTAAAACTCCTCAATAAACCAGTTTAGAAACTGCACAATTAAAGGTTTACAAAATCAACCAACAAACATTATTATAACCACAATAGATGGCTTGACCACACTGCTTGTTTCTATTTTCTACTTTGAGATTTATTCTGACGTTCAACATCTGTTTTTTTTTTTGCTAGCAAGATTATGTGTGAGCAGGTATATTGTATTCAAAAGGAACAATTAATCAAGGGGTTTCTATTTTTTTTTAAAAAGGTTAAAATTTTAGAATGCTATAATTATATATATATATATATATATATATATATATATATATATATATATCCAGAGTAATGCAGGATTGTTACACATGAAGAAACAAATCTCCCTATGAAATAGATGGGTGTATTCTTAAAAGGTAACTCAAGGACTAAACTCCATAAACAGCCCAGTAAAATATAAACAAAGTGAAATATTCCATTTTCAAGCAAGGAAAAAAATAAATAAAATAATGAATGCCATACTCTTATGTAATTGTTGTATGCCTATTTTTTTTAATTAAGTATATAAATACTGGGTTTCTGAGTGTATGAGAACAGAAGGTAAAAAGAAGGCACTTTGAACCAGTCCTTGATTTTGTATTTATTGCAAAGAAATTAAAAAGGATATATGCATATATAAACTATTTCTCTATAAATATAAAATGATCTTCTGAAAGAAAAAACAAAAAAGAAAAAAAAAACAAAAAACAGAAAACTACACTTATTTGGAAAAAAAAAAACACTTTTTTTTGCCAGGGCATGAAAATATACATTTTAGGAAGCTAAAAATCAGACAGACATACTCAATATATATTGAAATCTGGAGACCAAGCAAGCAGGATGTATGGTGGTGAATTAAAAAGGGGTATTGTGGTGGTGCAAAGGAGGGAGGGGGGGGGGGTATTACCCTATAGCAGATATCTATAGCAAAATATAAAGGCTTAAAAAGAAAAAAGATCTATGTAATAAAATAGCTATTGAAATAAAAATCATATGCATGACAATTAGCTTATGTGTGGTTCTAAGAAGGATTAAGAAAAAACAAACAAACAAAAAAAAAAAAACACATGACTTGTGGTCTACTCTATGGCTCTTAATAACTGTATTAACTCAGCCAATTTAAAGCGTCCATTACAGCTTTTAACCACAAACAAAGCAAGATTGCATTCATTCCACAGCAAAATTTGCTCCACGCCCTGTTGCTATAAACACGCTGCTATGCAGGAAGGGGAAAAAAAAAAAAAGAAGAAAAAAAAAAAGGGGGGGACAAAATAATACATTAATTTAGCCTATTGTTATGCAGCTGCCTAATTAACCCCCAGCACAATTAACTGTGCTCACTTTGGCAATTACCTAGTTAAATCAATCTGTGCTCTGCCAAATGGGGATTCCTAGAAGATTTGTATCAGGAGCTGACAAGGTTAAACAAAGGCGGACCTCAGAGAATTTTTAACAAAAGAATCAACTTTCAGCTTGAAATGAATGAGAATATGGAGAGTCACTAGTTTTACCGGGGCAGAGAAAAGTGCTTTACACAGTGAGCTCTACTAGGAAGGAAAAAAAAAAAAATCTAAAAAATATTTAAAAAACAAAAACCCCCCGACCTTAAATAAGTAATAATTGTAATTCATGTTGGAGCTCAAATGTTATGTTCCAAGTGTTAAAAGCTTTCAAAATAATACAAACATTTGAGGATTTTTTAATAATATCAAAAATGTAAGCAAAATTAAACTGAAAAAACAGTTTGTTTTAAATTATTCCATAGGTTCTGCTTTCTCCTTAAAGGAAAAAAAGTCAATCTGAAAGAAAAATATAAAAAAAACATAAAAACAAACCAAAAAAAAAAAACCTGATGAAAACTATACATGATCTTCAAATTTCAGGCTTTAATTATAAAAGAAGGAGCTGTTGGATTGTGGTGACACTGCCTGACTGCAAGCAATGAGTCCAAATGAAAAAAAAAATGATAAAATAAAAATGGAACTTGGTAAAAGGTCATGGTGCAAGCTTGTGGAAGGCCAAAAGTTTTTCTTATTAGGCTAAAGATAAAAAGCTGCTTACAAGTGCTTTCAAAGTCCTTGTTTGTAAGGAACTCCCCACCCCCCCTCCCCAAAAATAAAGCAATTTTATCTTTATGCAGATGACGTAGTGAACAAAAAAAGTTTTTTTAAAATCTAAGACCCAGGAGCCTTAGAACCTCCGAAGAGTTAAAACATTCTACATTTTGTTTTTTCTCTTAAAAAAGGCATGATCTGTAGTCATTTAAATACAAAATATACTTACAAAATGTTACAACTATTATTTACATGAAAAACATACACACTGTACAAAAAGGAGGAGTCCAAGGTCAGGCACCCTCAGACCGTAGTCTCCCCCTGTTTACTGTTGGTGAGTCTGGTATAAAACTTTCTCCACGAGTTGAGCGTTTTGCCTGACCAAATCCAGAAGCCAGACGTTATTCCGACAATTAAAGTCATGAGATATTTGATCATAAAGACCGTAAAATCCGGACTCATGGGAGGGTGGTTGGTACTGGGGCAAAGGATGGCATAGGTCTTGCAGCTCTGGCTCACCCAACTTTTCTCCCATTGTTCCCTGAAGGCTTGCTCGTAAAAATAACAAGCAATAACGATGGTGGCGGGGACGGTGTAGAGGACGCTGAAGATTCCAATCCTCACCATCAACTTCTCCAGCTTTTCTGTTTTGGTTCCATCGTGTTTCATGATGGTTCTAATCCTGAAGAGGGACACAAAGCCAGCCAGGAGGAAGGACGTGCCAATGAACAAGTAAACAAAAAGTGGGGCCAATACAAATCCACGCAAGGCATCCACATTATTGATACCAACGAAGCAAACTCCGCTTAGGATATCCCCATCGACTTGCCCCACCGCCAGGATGGTGATGGTTTTGATGGCTGGCACTGCCCAGGCGGCCAGGTGAAAGTACTGAGAGTTGGCCTCGATGGCTTCGTGCCCCCATTTCATCCCGGCCGCCAGGAACCAAGTCAGGGAAAGTATGACCCACCAGATGGAGCTGGCCATGCTGAAGAAGTAGAGCATCATGAAGAGGAAGGTGCAGCCCTCCTTCTTGGTGCCCTGGGCCACCGTCTTGTAGCTGTCCTCGGAGAAACGGTCATTGCAGACCACCTTGTCCTCCAGCAAGAAGCCGGCGATGTAGGCGATGGCCACCATGGTGTAGCAACCGGACAGGAAGATGATGGGCCGCTCGGGGTAACTGAACCGCTTCATGTCCACCAAATAGGTCAGCACAGTGAAGAGCGTGGAGGCGCAGCACAGCACCGACCAGATTCCGATCCAGATGCGGGCGAAGCGCAGCTCCTCAGGGGCAAAGTACATGAGCCCATGGACTTTCCCAGCCTCACAGGGGGCTCCGCAGTCCTTCTCGCCTAGGAAGTGGTAGTTGACGTAGGCGGGCACTTTGAGGGCCCTGGGGCAGGTGAACTTGTCCCGATAGGGGGACCGGATGTTGGGGTTGCTGGTCCAGAGCTCAGGCAGGGCCGGGGTGGGGGTACCCTTGTCTGACGTGTTCTGCCCCACGCACAGCTCGCCGGCGCCGTTCACCGGAAACTTCTCGCAGCGCAGGCTCTCGGGCCACTGGAAGCCAAACTTGTTCATGAGGGCCTCGCAACCCTGCCTGGCCCGTTCGCACAAGGACCGGCATGGCGGCAGAGCCTGCTCCAGAACCGTACACACCGGGGCGTACATGGAGCACAGGAAGAACTTGAGTTCTGGGGAGCACTGTACCTTCACCAAGGGGTAGAACTGGTGCACCTCCAGCCCGGCGTCCTCCTGGTTGGTGTGCCCCAGAAGGTTGGGCATGATGGTCTGGTTGTAGGCGATGTCGGTGCACAGGGGGATGGTGATGGGCTGGCAGTAGCCATGATCCGGGATGGAGATGCCTTTCTCCCCATTATACTGAGCCCGCACCGACAGCAAGCCCCACAGCAGCAGCAACGCCAGCAGGCTGGAAAGTTTAGAGGAGTCCCGCCGTGCCATGCCGGGATGATCCCTCGCCAGGACAGTGCAGCAGCATGAAGCCGGCCCGGGCCGCAGAATCCGCCGTGCGCTCGCCCTCTCTCCCGCGGACTGCACACCGGAGCGGAGCGCAACTCACTCTGACCATTTGTGTCAATCCTTCAACTCGTCTGGGCTGTTTCCAGGCTCCCCGCTGCCCGCCTCTCGCCTGGGAGGGAGGAGCCTTGAAACCGACGCCAACTTCTAATGTGGAAGTAAGGGATCCTCGCACAACTCTTCCCTCCGAACTGTCGTCCGGGGTTCGAGGCTCGGGGAGGGCGGATCGTCTCCTCCGCGGAGGGAAAAAAAGATATAGAATTCAAACCAGGATAAGAACACCTTATGGAAATTACAAAATGCACATTTATTGTAACCATGACCATTCACTATGCAATCCCATTGTACAATCTTCTTTAGATCTCCCATCAACTGTGTAGGAGGAGGGGCGGTCTGATTGGATAGTAGTTGAATTGATTGTTCTTTGGCTGTCCATACATTATACAATTTTCTTGAGATTTTTGGTCTAGATTTACCAAAAACCATATAATAGGAGGCAGGGGCAGACTGACCATTTGGAAACTCAGGCACTGCCCGAGGGCCCGGGGTCAGTAGGGGGCCCCATGAGATGCCCCTGGTACCTTTTTCATAAGCTTTTTTGAGTTTGGGCAAGGATACAGGGGCCCCATGATCCCCTATTGCCCAGGGGCCCCATGAGTTGTCAGTCCGCCCCTGGTAGGAGGTCAAACCTATCAACACTTTCAATTGTATCCAATTAGTCAGGCTCTTGCACTACATAGTTGAAGGTAAATCTAAAGGAAATTGGGCAGAAATTGGATAGAAAATTGTATAGTGTATGGCCAGCCTTAGTTGATATATCTATACACGCGGATAATATCGGGTGAATGATCGTCCGTTTTATTTCGCATGCTAGTCTCGTATCCAAAGTAAGAAGGTTGCTAAAGTTAGGAAAGTTCTTGTGCGACATAATAAAAATTCAGAAGTGATGTCATGTATTTGTATTGTATTTTCGTCTGAAGACTGTACTGGTTAAAGAAAATTTCACAATCTGGTATCATACATCGAACATTTTTGTGCTTTTCTCTTGGAATAAGTTCGGACGATTGTTAGAAACCACGGGGCCTCCTACAGGCAACTTGATAGGGCTCCTCCAAAATAAACCCCACATTTTACTGTGCTTCAGTTTGAATGAACACAAGGAGTCATCAGTACAGATCACTTGTGTTCATTCAGGGAAGGAAGGGGTTGGTAAATGTGACATATGCTGCCGGTGGGAAGGAGAGGAAGGATGGGGGCACACGAGGGTCTGGGTAACGGGGAAACATTTGGTGCACAGGGAATGTGATGGGTGCATGGGGAAAGGGAGGCAATTACTTGAACCTCTCCCATGTCTTTGCAGCAGCGGTAGAGAGAGCCATACAGAGGATCAGTTCTAGTAATTGCCCCTATCCCGATCACTCTCCCTGCCCATATCCACTTCACCAAGCTGCCTGGGCCCCTTTGCTGACCTGGGCCCTGTACAGGAGGACTGGTGATATCCCCTTATCCATGGCCCTAGCTGTGTACAAGTGATCGGATTATACAATTGCTTCAGAGGCGGTAATTTCCATACAGTTTTCTGATGGTGTATACAGGGTTTAGAGAAGAATGTACAATCTGACTGCAAAAACATATGGTGGACTGATTGGTCCATCGAGTCTTCCAGTTTAATTTTTGTTTTTTGTTTTATTTCATTTCTTTTTTGTATAGTGTATGCAGTGTCGGGACAATGTCACCTATCGCCCCAGGCAAAGATGCTAAACAGCAACCCCCCAAAGTGTACAAGCATTTTGCGCCAGCAAACCTCCCCCCCACCAAATAAAAAAAACTTCAAGCACTAATCTGGTAGGTTAATTGGCTCCTGTCTAATTTGGTCCTAGTATGTGTATGTATGAATGTGAGTTAGGTTAGGGACCTTAGATTGTACACCCCTTGAGGGTTAGGGACTGATGTGAATGTACAATATATATGTAAAGTGCTGTGTAAATTGACAGCGCCATATAAGTATCTGAAATAAATAAAAAAAAAACCACAAAAATAATCTTCACACTTACCCCCAAGCATACATTTCCTTTGCAAGCCAAAATTCTCCCCAAACAAAAATTCCCCCTCTTCTAGCACAAGTCCCCCCTCCCAGCTCAAATCCTCTCCCTCCCCAAATCCCCCTCTCCCAGCCCAAATCCTCCCGAATCCCTTCTCCTAGCACTAATCTTACCCACACCCGAAATCCCCCTCTCCCAGCACAAAACCTCCCAAATCGCTTCTCCTAGCACTAATCCTGTCCATACCCCAAATCCCCCTCTCCCAGCACAAATCCCCCATATCCCTTCTCCTAGCACTAATCCTGACTGCACCCCAAATCCCCCTCTCCCAGCACAAATCTCTCCAAATCCCTTCTCCTAGCACTAAACCTGACTGCACCCCAAATCCCCCTCTCCCAGCACAAATCCCCCCATATGCCTGGAGTTTGCATGTTCTCCCTGTGCCTGCCTGGGTTTCCTCCGGGTACTCCGGTTTCCTCCCACACTCCAAAGACATGCTGGTAGGTTAATTGGATCCTGTCTAAATTGGCCCTAGTATGTGTGTGTATGAATGTGAGTTAGGGACCTTAGATTGTACACCCCTTGAGGGTTAGGGACTGATGTGAATGTACAATATATATGTAAAGCGCTGTGTAAATGGACGACGCTATATAAGTACCTGAAATAAATAAATCACCCTGGTGTGAACTAGCACTTTTTTCTTGTAAGAGGAAAACTTTCTGTACACTCTAAGGTTGGCCATAGATCATGCAGTTTTCTTTCCTTCAATCATGGGCTGAAGGAAGGAAAATAACTTGATTCCTCCCCCCCCCCCATCAGTGATGATGGGGGAATCCTTCCCGTTGTGCTATTGTATTCTGACAGCAGGAAGTTTCTCCACCATCAGAATACAATGATCACTGCTAGTAACTATAGCCACTGGCGGTGATCGTACTAAAAGATGACCATAGATGGATCAAATCCTATCTGGTTCAGCAGGGACTGGCCAAGATTCGATCCATCTATGGACAGGTTGATTGTACCCAAGTTCAGGGGCGGTCTGACAACTCATGAGGCCCCCCGGACAATAGGGGATTATGGGGCCCCTGTGTCCTTGCCCAAACTCAAAAAAGCCTATGAAAAAGGGAACAGGGGCATCTCATGGGGCCCCCTACTGACCCCAGGCCCTCGGGCAGTGCCCAAATTTCCAAATGGTCAGTCCGCCCCTGCCCAAGTTGATTGATCACCAGCAATAATCACTGTGTTCTAATGGCAGGGATGGCTCCCTGCACTCCCCACCTTGCCGAAAGAACACAATAGCAATTACGTAAGGATATCCCCATCAACACTGACTGTGTTGATGTAGGAAACTAGTGATTTTCTTTCCTGCAATCCGTGGCTGCAGGAAGAAAATCACATCATCTATGGCCTGCCAAAAATTGCTGATAGGGTGGTTGTAATGAAGGCAATCGATAGACCAACATCAGTACAACCAGTCTGTCCATGAATGGATCAAAATTTGGCCATTTCCTGCTGAACTGTCCGAATTTCGATCCGTCTATAGCCAGCTTAAAGCGGTAGTAAACCACATCCAAAAACAAAGCACATTATGTAAAACGTATCTTAAAACGAAGTCCTCCAGCTGTCACTGCTGTACAGGCTTCCACTTTCACCTAATCTTCCCTCCGGGTTCGTGAGCTTCAGCCATCTGACTGGCTGAGCCACGATGGTGTCACTCCTGGGCATGCGCATAGGAGTCTCAGGACATGGCACAGTGCTCTGATGGAACAGCCAGGCTACGCCATTCCTTCAGAGTGCATGCACTGGCTTAAAAAAAAAACTAATATATTCATTTTAGCTTTATTGTAAACTTACCTGTAGGTAAAAATTGCATAGGGATAAATATGATCCTTACTGAATCACATATATAGAATGTTATAAGATGGCTGTATACTCCATTTTATAACTTCATATATTTCAAGTTGTTTATTGCAAAACATCTATCTTGATTGGAATTGTGCAAAACGCTATGTGTGGCAGAAAACTAACACTGCACATCACCCTGAACACACCATCCCCACCGTGAAACATGGTGGTGGCAGCATCATATTGTGGGGAGGCTTTTCTTAGGCAGGGACAGGAAAGCTGGTCAGAGTTGATGGGAAGATGAATGGAGCCAAATACAGGGAAATCTTAGAAGAAAACCTGTTAGAGTCTGCAAAAGACTTGAGACCGGGGCGGAGGTTCACCTTCCAGCAGGACAACGACCCTAAACATTCAGCCAGAGCTACTATGGAATGGTTTAGAACAAAGCATATTCATGTGTTAGAATGGCCCAGTCAAAGTCCAGACCTAAATCCAACTGAGAATCTGTGGCAAGACTTGAAAATTGCTGTTCACAGACGCTCTCCATCCAATGTGACAGAGCTTGAGATATTGTACAAAGAAGAATGGGCAGAAATGTCCCTCTCTAGATGTGCAAAGCTGGTAGAGACATCCCCAAAAAGACTTGCAGCTGTAATTGCAGCGAAAGGTGGTCCTACAAAGCACTGACTCCGGGGGGCTGAATACAAATGCACGCCACACTTTTCACATATTTATTCGTAAAAGATTTTGAAAACCATTTCTCATTTTCCTTCCACCTTACAATTATGTGCCACTTTGTGTTGGTCTATCACATAAAATCCCAATAAAATAAATTTACGTTTTTGGTTGTAACATGACAACATGGGGAACATTTCAAGGGGTATGAATACTTTTTCAAGGCACTGTGTATAAGCAGGGAAGGACTGTATGAAAAGTGTGTTACAGGGAGGGCGGACACTGTATTCCCCATATACGTATATGCTCAAAAAAATAATTCGGAGCCTTATCTCGGCTGAAGCTAAATATTCAAGTTTCCTTTAAAATAGAGGAACTTGAGCAGAGGTTCTAACCTCCCTACCAGGGGCGGACTGACCATTTGGAAACTCGGGCACTGCCTGAGGGCCCGGGGGTCAGTAGGGGGCCCCATGAGATTCCCCTGGTACCTTTTTCATAGGCTTTTTTGAGTTTGGGCAAGGACACAGGGGCCCCAAGATCCCCTATTGCCCGGGGGCCCCATGAGTTGTCAGTCCGCCCCTGCTCCCTACACAAATTTAAGTGGCTTCACTACCACTTTAACTCTTGACTATTATCAGTCAGCATTGTTGCCTGCTATCTCCATGAACTACAAAAAAAAATAAGAAAAGAAAACAAATGCAGCCACCACATCTGTGGACCAGTAAGATGCAATGCTTTCATTATTAGTTCTTGGGTTTAGGTACACTTTAAATCCTAATGCACACTGGAAGTTTTTACAGCGGCTGTTTTTGGCTTTTGGCAGTTTTTTCCTACGGCCAGTAAACTCCCCGCATGTTATTCTTTGTGTCCATACACACATAGGCTTTAATCAGCATTTTTTGGCTGGGACGTTTTTTGGCTGGAAAAAAACCCAAGGACTAGTAGCAGGGGCGGACTGACTATTTGGAAACTTGGGCACTGTAGGGGGCCCCATGAGATGCCCCATGGTACCTTTTTCATAGGATTTTTTGAGTTTGGGCAAGGACACAGGGGCCCCATGATCCCCTATTGCCCGGGGGCCCCATGAGTTGTCAGTCCGCCCCTGACTAGTAGGTTTCTAGAGGAGTTTTATAGCTGTAAAACACAGGACATACTGATAAAACGCTGCAAAACAGTGTTTTTAGATGATTTTTGACCAAAAAAAACTCGCAAAAAAACGCAAACGTTTGAAAACACCGCTAATTGTGGCTGGGAAGTTTTTTGGCTGGAAAAATACCCCAGGACCAGTGGGTTTCTAGAGCAGTTTTGTTGCTTTTAAAACGCTCTAACACTGAAAAATGCAGCAAAACGTGGTAAAAGCCACAAACCAGCGTTTTTGGACTTTTTTTTATCGCTCCCAATTATTTTTTTTTGCTAAAAAACGCAAATGCGGAAAAACGCAGAAAAATGCCGCTAAACACGGCAAAACGCCACTAAACGCTAATGCAAAAATGCTAAAAAAAAGCTTTACATAGCTAATGTTATCAGTGTTATCAAAACATCCCGTGTGCATGAGGACTAATGCTGAAAAACATGGTAAAACGTGGCAAACTGGCGGTTTTTTTAGTAACTTTTTTTTCTAAAAAACGCAAAAAAAGTGTCTAAATGCTAATGCAAAAACGCTAAAAAACACTGAAAACTTGCGTTTTCAATGCGAATTTACTCAGCGTCATTAACACGCCCAGTGTGCATGGAGCCTAGTTAATTAACAAAGCCCGGCAAGTTGTATTTGTCTATAAACTTGCAATGTAATTCATATTTCAGAAACTTCACAACCTTTGCACTGATAGGAACTTGTTATGGTTTCCCCAAACATCTGTCAGGATCATTGTGGATACCTTTGATTTGTATTGTGTAGCCATTCATTCTGAGTGTTGGCTGGAAAGGTCTAAGCGCTGCATTTCTACGCAGAGCAACGCACAGCATTGCATGTCACTGCAGAGCATACAGCACGCCGCACTCCATAGAGTTGAATGAAATGTCATTTTGTGACATTTCAGTTAAGTTATGTATTAAACTTCCAGTATTTTTTAGCTTAGCACATTGGGCACGATACAATAAACATTCATCAGTAAACTGTTAAAAATTCTTAGCACCCCCCCCCCAAAAAAAAACAAAAACAAAGAAACCTTGCTACGCATCATAGGAGCAAAGTCTTTTTTGTAGCTGTCAATCATGATGCATAAAGGGTGTGGGCTGAATACAAAGGAGTTTACTACTCCTTCCTAGTATGGAAAGGTGAGGACTTCAATGGAGCACAAATTAAAGTGTTACTAAACCCACAACAGTAAAATCAGTCTGTATATGCAGTAAAGGGTGCTTGTTATACTCACTGTGGAACCTAAGGGGTTAATACTCTGCATTGTGTAAAAGGGCTGTTTGATCCTGTCTTCTCTGATCCTCTCCTTCTTCCACTGTCTCCAATCTATCTGCTGATAGAACAGAGCCTTGGGAGCAAGCTGTACATGCTCAGTTTGGTGTCTATTGCTAGAGAGTTGTTTTTTTTCTTGGAGAGTGCTTGCAATTAGCACAGGGCCAATCAGCACAATCTGGACAGAGGGTCAGGGGTCCTGCATCCTCTTAGAGCAATAAGAAAACTCCTCCTCCAAGCTTTAACCAGTGCTCTGCTGAACACTGATATAAGTCACAAGACTGCTCTAACTGCTGATGAGAAAAGGTATTTAGCAGTTCATATTTACTAAAATAATTGCATCTCCATGTTGTGTGTACTGTGGGGGACCAGATATAGTGAATGCAGGGTCCTGGGAAAGCGGACATAGTGAATGCAGGGTCAGGGGAGACCAGATATAGTGAATGCAGGGTCCAGGGAGACCAGATATAGTGAATGCAGGGTCTGGGGAGACCAGATATAGTGAATGCAGGGTCCAGGGAGACCAGATATAGTGAATGCAGGGTCAGGGGAGACCGGATATAGTGAATGCAGGGTCAGGGAAGACCGGATATAGTGAATGCAGGGTCCAGGGAGACCGGATATAGTGAATGCAGGGTCCGGGGAGACCGGATATAGTGAATGCAGGGTCCGGGGAGACCGGATATAGTGAATGCGGGGTCCGGGGAGACCAGATATAGTGAATGCAGGGTCCAGGGAGACCAGATATAGTGAATGCACGGTCCAGGGAGACCAGATATAGAGAATGCAGGGTCCAGGGAGACCGGATATAGTGAATGCGGGGTCCGGGGAGACCAGATATAGTGAATGCAGGGTCCGGGGAGACCAGATATAGTGAATGCAGGGTCCGGGGAGACCAGATATAGTGAATGCAGGGTCCGGGGAGACCAGATATAGTGAATGCAGGGTCCGGGGAGACCAGATATAGTGAATGCAGGGTCCTGGGTTTAGTAACACTTTAAAGTTAGACTCCAGGCACATACACAGGAAGCTCTGTGTTTGTTAGTCCATCTTGTGATTGTTTTGCCCTCAGCCCAACTTTGTGAAAAGTAAAATTCCCTCCTTGCAGTGAGGCTACTCCTTTATGTCTAGGGGGCAGTTAAAGCACCTTTACCTACCTGATTCAGTGTTCCTATACCCTCCAGCAGTGGACTGTCCCTTAGCGGCCTCACATCCAGTGCAGGGCTAGGGTTCCTGCAATGATCTTGATGACTTCTCAAGGTCATCCGACCATCAACTGTAGTAGAGAAGAGGCTGATCTTGCATAGCTCCCAACTTTCCTTGATTTCGAGGGACTGTCCCTGATTTGGAAGAAAGTCCCTCTGTCCCTCTTTCCTCCTCATTTTTCTCTCATTTTGGTCTGATCTACATAGTTGTATATAAAATGTACTTTTTATCTTTCAAAAAGTGTTTCCTAGCGCTAAACCTTTCATCCCATTTCAAAATGGTTGCATTTGTAAATTCCAAAGCCAGTAAAAAGGAATAGTAGTGGTAAAAAAAAAACACTTGTGGGTTTAACTCTTTTTTTTTTTGTTAAATGTGTAATTCTCCTTTAAGGGGGTGTGGCAGAGGGTGTGTCCTATACCTACAAACATTTGCTAATACGTGTCCCTCGTTCCCATCTCAAAAAGTTGGGAGGTATGGTCTTGCTGTGCAGGAGAAGTCTGTGGACATGGAGGATCAGGTACGTAAAGGTGCTTTAACCAGTTCCCCGCTGTCCTATAGCAGAACTACTGGTACAGGGTGGCAGGGCTACATTTCTGGGTAGGGGGCATGTGCACCGCCCTGCCCACGCCGCCATTGGGGGCTACAGCCGTCGATCACCGGGTCCCGGCTAGAGATTCCCTGCCGGCACCTGGCAAACACTGAGGAACAGTGAAAGGGGAGAGGTCCGAGTGTAAACAGAGATCTCTTCCTTGTCAGCAAGAACAGGCTGCTTTGTATTCCTCTGCACAGCAGAGGAATACACAGCAGCATGTCTACATAGTAAAGCACACACAGCACACAGTTAGCCCTTTGATCGCTGCAGATATTAACCCCTTCCTGCCCAGTGCTATTAGTACAGTGTCAGTGCTTTTTATTAGCATTAATCACTGTATTAGTGTCATTGGGATGTCAGTGGCAGGTAGTCAGTCCCCCCTGCCCCCCCAGTGTCAGAATACCCGCTGCAGTCCGCTGATGCATGCCTGCTGCAGTCGTTGATCGCCACCTTTACTAAAAGAGAAATTCCAGTATATATACCGCCATTTGTAGACGCTATAATTTTCACGTAAACCAATTAATTTACACTTATTGGGATTTTTTTTAGCAAAGTCATGTAGCAGAATACATATTAGCGAAAATTTATAAAGAAATTAGATTTTTTAAATTTTCTTACTGGATATTTTATCTAGCAAAGTCAAAAATATTTTTTTTTCAAAATTATCAGTCTTTTTTTGTTTATAGCCTCAAAATTAAAAAACACAGAAGTAATCAAATACCACTGAAAGAAAGCTCTATTCGTGGGAAAAAAACCCCATACATTTCATTTGGGTGCAGTGTTGCATGACCGCGTAATTGTCAGTTAAAGTAACGCAGCGCCATAAAGCAAAAAATGGCCTGGTAAGGAAGGAGGGGGGGGGGGGGGTAAATCCTCTGGAGGGAAAGTGGTTAAATGGTCCACAAGTCTGCAAGGAGTGACCTTTACTTTTGATGGAGTTCCCCTTTAAAGGCAAGCAGTGATAGGCCCCGAATTTGACTTGGCGTCAGCCACTTGTATTCTCTGCGCAGCAGAGCCCAGAAAGGGGAGGGGAGAAACAGCACAAGGAACCAGGTGCACTGCAGTGCAAAGAATACTCTGACAGAAGGAGAGAGCAGAGTGACTATGAAATGAAATCTCAGTCTGCTGCTTGTTCTGTTCACTCACGAGCAAAGGGAGGGACAAGACCTGTAAGTGTTACTTAAAACCCAACTCCAGGCACAAAAAACAAACAAAAAAAAACATTGCAGTGGGTCCCCACCCCCCACACTACAAGGGTTGAATGCTTGTTAAGGGTTTGCAGAAGGGATGGTTTACTGTTCTGCCCCACCTCATATATTTTTTATGTCTTGGATCGAACTGCATGATGTTATCACGTTTTGTAATATGCTGACATCTTGTGGTGATTTGAGGCCACTGCAACCTGTTTACTAATGTGATTTTGGTATCTTCCTTTGTCCTCCCCTCCTGTTTAGTGCTAATTGGCTTAGTCCCAGCTAGACACACCCATCTACTTTCAAGTTCCCTCAGTCGGGGTTAATTTTTCACAGAGACAGGGCTTAGGAGTTTCATAGTATTCTTACAAAAACAACTTGAAAAATGTCCTCTGTACTGCAATTATCTTGTGTTGGATTCAACTTTTGTGTCTTGGTGAAGAGTTAAGCTGCCTGTGGATGGTGCCAAGCCAGCAAGTGACCATACTTTCTAGACAGACTGGGCCTAAGGAGGTATGTTGAACAGTTTCTTAACTTCTCTTTGCTTTAGCAGTCTCCCTTGCTCCATGTGACCAGTTAGCAGCATTCTCCCCTCTAAGTGCTGTGGCCGCACTTCATACTTCATACTACAGGCCTAGTAGCCTTCTGCTGTGTGTGATGACATCACGGCTCTACCCACAGACTGGAGCTTCATGGAGAGGAGTCGGCTGGAGCCGGGAGTCAAGTAAATAATATTGCCTGTTATGTAACACCCTAGACTTAACACACATTTAACTCTTGCTGTGTGTGTGAGTGTGGGGGGGGGGGGGGGGCACTGTAAGGGTTTTTTCTTGTGTCCAGAGTTGAACTTTACCTGCAGCAAAGAAAAATTAGGTCTCCTGCGCTGCCAGACCATATTGTGCTATGTGGCAGAGCTGTATAAATCTCAGGGCTGGATGGACTGAAATATAAATCCTTTGGCAGGTAAATCAACTCCTTATATGGATTTCTTCTGTGTTTTTTCAGTTTGCCTGGAGTTCAACTTTATTAATGAGACTTCAGAGAGAAGGGGTTTCTGGGTAAATACTTTTTTCCATATAAGGCCTTTGAGTAAAGTCCCAACCCTTCAGTTTATAGGGAACCTGTCAGGGTGAAAACTATGGGAACTGTCATTGCTGTCCTGTTCTAGAAAGCACAAGAACTGGGGTCATCATTTGCGTTTCACTTCTTGGTGAGTTTCAGACTCAAAAACAAGTATGCAGCCATTGACATTGGAACTCCTGATCTGGGTACTTACCCCTGGTTCACATATATGCGGCCGTGTGGGCTGCGTTTTGCACGGGCACGAGAGCATATTCATTTGAATGGACTCCTGTGCCCCGTGACATGCAGAGAAGAAGTTCCTGCACTTCTTCTAAAAACGCAGCCTGCATGGGAACCTCGGTTCCCAGTACGGTTGCGTTTTCCAGTGCGGGCGGCGTGCTATTAGAACTAATGACACCCGTCCGCGGGTCCGCATTCCTCTGTGTGGCTGGTGCGGCTGTACGGATTTACATGCGGATCCGCAGCGGCACCACCTGCACAGATGTGAACCTAGCCTAGCTCAACAAGTACAGAGGGCAGCACAGTGGCTAAATGGTTATCACTTCTGCCTGGCAGTACTAAGGTCATTGGTTCAAATCCCAACCATGGCACCACCTGCCTGGAGTTTGCATGTTCTCCCTGTGCCTGCATGGGTTTCTTCCAGGTACTCCAGTTTCCTCCCACACTCCAAAGACATGCTGGTAGGTGAATTGGCTTCTGTCTAAATTGTGCCTAGTATGTGTATGTAGGAATGTAAGTTAGGGGCCTTAGATTGTACGCCCCTTGAGGGTTAGGGACCAGGGGCGGACTGACCATTTGGAAACTCGGGCACTGCCCGAGGGCCCGGGGTCAGTAGGGGGCCCCATGAGATGCCCCTGGTACCTTTTTCATAGGCTTTTTTGAGTTTGGGCAAGGACACAGGGGCCCCATGATCAACTATTGCCCGGGGGCCCCATGAGTTGTCAGCCCACCCCTGTTAGGGACTGATGTGAATGTACAATATATATGTAAAGCACCACAAAAATTGATGGCGCTATATCAGTACCTGAAATAAATAATAATAAGTAGCACAATAAAGAAGAAAATGACATCCACACAACTTGCAGCTATGAAAACCCTAAAATTGGACTTCTCATATTAGCTTCCTTTTGTGCTGTTAAATATACCATTGAAAATGTCTTGTTACAAATGTTCCACAGGTGCAAAAAGAAACCTGTTGATCCTGCCAGTAATCCACTGCGGTGCACTCTGCAGTGTTATCTCAAGCAACATCTTCAGGCGTAGGTTACCTTTGAGGACTACAACAACCCCTCCCCCACCCTGTGTTATGCAGAAGAGGTGTTCTGTAGTCCCCCACATTTCATGCCCTAGGATGACAATTTTGCTCCTTCATAGATATGAGTGAGTGTTGTCACCCGAGGACAGGATGTGTGTTACTGGCAGGATCACCAGGTGAATATAAAGATCCTGAAAAAAGAAAACCAATGCGTAGTCCTAATAGCCCTAACCTAACGCTGATCTGGCTATTTTACTTTTTGTCTTTATTGGAGTATGATTAGTGATGCTTTTTATTTTCTACTAACATTTACATCAGAGGTAGGCAACCTTGGAGACGTGTTGATCTCAGCAACATTGAAGTGATCAAAGATCATCAGGGTGCAGTGACCTTTTTTTTAGGAAATAACCTAGCAAGACCCCATGTGCCCCCCAATGTGAATGAGTATTGGGTACATTGTACCCCTACTCATTCACCAAAAAAGTCAAAAGTAAATAAAAACACAAAGACAGTTTTTGACAATTTATTAAAAATAAACAAATGAATAAATAAAGTCCCCCGATGTAAATCCAGTGTCCATCATAATGAACGCCGACCGGCATGGAAAAAAAACACTGCCCGTCAAGAGACACTCACCATACCACACCACTTGCCAGTAAGTAAACTTCGTGACCATGCCCCCTATGAAATCATGGATGAGGGTCTTTGAGTGCCATCATGGGCACATGGACACCCAGTGACAACACTGGGTAACCCCGCCCCCATGTTTACTTACCTGCAAGCAGCTTCTCATTTGGCAAGTGTCTCTTGACAGGACCGGTTGTGTTCGGCATGCGGAGGGATTTTTTTTTTCTCATGCAAGTCGGCATTCATCGTGATTGACGATGGATTTACATTGAGGGACATGTTTTTATTTATTAATTTTTCATTAAAGAAATTGTCAAAAACTGTCTTTGTGTTTTTATTTCCTTTTGACTTTTTTTGGTGAATGCGTAGGGGTACAATGTACCCCATACTCATTCACATTGGGGGGCACATGGGGTCTTGCTAGGTTATCTCCTAAAAAAGGTCACTGCACCCTGATGATCTTTGATCACTTTTGACTCTTTTTTTGGTGAATCAGTAGGGGTACTCCCTACTCATTCACATGGGGGTGGGTTGGGATCTCGGGCCCCCTTGTTAATCACCACCACCCAGCACCCCCACAACCACTGGGCCAGGGTTGTGGGCAAGAGGCCCTTGTCCTCAGCAACATGGGAACAAGGTGCTATGGAGGGGGGTATCCCCCCCATGTTAAGGGCATGTAGCCTGGTATGATGCGGGAGAGGGGTGACTCTCGCTCACCCGTCTTTCTTCACCTGTCAGGTTGCATGCTCGGATAAGGGTCTGGTATGGATTTTGGGAGGGACCCCACACCATTTTTTTTTGTGTGGAGTTCCCCTTAAAATCCATACCAGACCTAAGGGAATCCTGCTCACAGCAGATGAATTGTGGTAGTTAAGGTGGAGGCGGCTACCCACTCCTTAACAACCAACTATTCCGAATGAAACCACAGGAATGCCGAAGATGTAAAACAAATTCCAAAAATGAATTGGTTCGCCATAACGAATATGACAAAACTAAATTGTTCAATTAATACCACAAAAACAAAATGATGATTTCTAGCGTGCACATGTCTAGCCAGTATTGCTCTGTGCAGACTGCCACTGTCCCGGGGCAATGATCGCCACTAGTCCCCTTAATATAAGTGCTCTGTTTGCATTTGCATTTTCAATTACATAAGCTCTCCGGCCACTTTATTAGGTACAACTTGCTGGTATCGGGTTGGACCCCTTTTGCCTTCAGAGCTGCCTTCATTCTGCAGATATGATATAGATTCAACAAGGTGTTGGAAACATTCCTCAGATATTTTGGTCCATATTGAGATGAGTTACTGTTGCTTTTCTATCATCTGGAACCAGTCTGCCCATTCTCCTCTGACCTCTGACATCAACAAAGCATTTTCATCCACACAACTGCCACTCACTCAGACCATTCTCTGTAAACCCTAGAGATGGTTGTGCGTGAAAATCCCAGTAGATCAGCAGTTTTTTAAATACTCAGACCACTCCATCTGGCACCAACTATGCCATGTTGAAAGTCACTTAAATCCCCTTTCTTCCCCATTCTGATGCATAGTTTTAACTTCAGTAAGTCGTCTTCACCACGTCTTGATGCCTAAATGCACTGCCATGTTGCTGCCATGTGATTGGCTGATTAGCAATTTGTGTTACCAAGCAATTGAACAGGTGTACCTAATAAAGTGGCTGGTGAGTTCACAATTCTTCTGTCTCCCTCTTTCCTATGCAGAAAGGCTCAGGGAAGCTGTAGTGAGACTTGTTCACACAGTTCTGGCACGTTGGCCGATCTCCATCAAAAGCAATTTCCCCCATCTGCAGAGCTGTACACAGACCTGTCTGGCTACACTGATCCCTGCAATCTGCCCATTGGGTCCACCCACCCGCACAATGAAAAAATATGTTTTATTTCGGATGCGTTTATTAAGTTAATAATTTTGTTTCATCATATTCATTATGTTATAATGATTCGTTTTCGAAATTTGTTTCATTTATTCGGATTCATTTCATATACTAATTATCTTTAAATTGATTCGAATTTCGAAATTTTGGAAGATGGCTATTTTCTATTTTATTTTATTCTATTTTTTTCTATTCTTTTCTTTTCTATTCTGTTTTATTCTATTTCTTTCTATGCTTTTATTTTCTCTTTTGTTCCAATTTATTCTGTTTTATTTTATTCTATTTCTTTATTTTTTATTCTATTCTTTTATTTTCTATACAAATCTATTCTGTTTTATTTTAATCTATTTTTATTATTTTCTATTCTATTCCTTTTATTTCTATTATATTCTATTGTTTTAATCTACTCTATCATTTTATATTATATTCTATTTTGTTTTATTCTATTGTATTGTATAAAGCAGCCTAAGTAGGAATCGTCATGTTTTTTCACTTTTATAGCTTATTCTATTTATTGCAATATGTTTCCATTTTGAATTTGAATTAATTTTCGAATTTGAATTTGGATAATTTGTTTTGCTATATTTTCTTTACTATTGTGATTTGGAAATTCGGATACAATCGAATCTCTAAATAACGAAAATGTCATCCAAATTTCTATCCGTATCTAAATAAATCACACATGTCTACATTTTACTTACCCTATACCTCCCACAGACCCCCACCTTCTCCCGAAGTCTCTTCTCTTCAGCCCCCCCAGCCAATGGTGTCAGCTGTGATGTCACTATTTACAATGCAGGACCGACACCCAGTCTTGCATTATAAGGTTAGGTTCACACCTATGCAGGTTGCATTTGAGCCGTTTCTGCATTGTGTTTTGCACCTGCGTTTTTCACGCGTTTTTCATTTAGATTTTTTTTATTGTTATTGCTTGATCCACTCCAGTGGTTCTGATGTGAGCTGAAGCCTTTGGATCCAAGTGACAGCCAGGTGACTAGCTTTTTGAATAAGAAATCTCAGCAATGGCAGCCTTGATAAGGTTTTGGAGGTTGCTAGGCAGATTTAAAACGCAAAATGTCTCAAAAACATGTCAAAAATGCAGAAAAAACACACTACATGCTTATCGGCAGCATTTCCATTGAAGTCTATAGAACCAAAAATGCTATTTTTTGCGTTCAAAAAAATCCCTGACCCCCTAAAAAAAAAATGCATCGGGTGATAACGCAGAGATGTGAACCTGTCCCATAGGAAATCTTGTTAAATGGACTGAAAACGCTTAGGTGTGAACCTAGGGTAAGTGAGAATGCCGAGGGCCCGCACATATCGCAAAGCGTCAGAAAGGAGAGGTGAGTGACTGCTGCCAGTAATGTAAGTGCAAGTGTTTTTTTACTGGTACCCCAGACATATATGTGCATTTATAGTAAAAAAAAAAAAAAATGGCACCGCAAGCGCGTTGCGCATTTTGTCGCATTTGTAGAGCGTTTCCAAAAACGCATGCAGAAATATGCATTTCTACTCACATTTTAGAAAACCCGGGTATGAATGGGCTCTTAAACAAAGGCAAACCTTCAGCGGATGAGAATCACAGACAAAAACTTTTTTGTTAACTCATTCATTGCCAGAGAGTGCTGTTTTGGCCGATGTGAACTTTCCTTTCCGAGAACAGGGATTAAAAAATGGATCCAACAAATGTCTTCATTAACCATGTGAAAGGCAATCATGTCACCCTGCGGTGTTTTTGGTGTCCTAACTTGATCTGGTCTTGATTCATTTCTTTCCATAATGGAGCATGCAAAATGCAGACGCTCCCTTAGAAGTTTTTTCCAGCTTCTTCGGCTCTTTCTTGTGATTGGTTGGAAGAGAAGCGGGGAAGTCCCAGAATCTGAGGCTGGCTGAACACTTGCTCATTTTTTTTATTTTTTATTTTTTTTGGAAAAACAGGGAAGGCTCCAGACCGTTAACCCTTGCAAGCCCACCCTAAATGGAAAACGTGTCCTTGACTAAGGTGCGCGCACATGTGCGTGCTTGTGTTACACAACGGCAAAGAATTAAAGAATTGGGAGATTTATGTAATAAGAGCTGTGGATGAATGACAACAAAGTAACACATGAAGCACATGGTGTCATCTGTCCTTTTTTTTTTTGGATTGTTTGTAGCAATAGAAGTTTCAAGGACTTTCTTTGTGAACCAAAATCAAACTGCCTGCCGGAAAGGCATCAATGTATAGAGGGAGAGAAAGAGAACATTCCCCTCCAAAAGCTTACCAAGGCTGCTATTGCCGAGATCTCTTATTCAAAAAGCTAGTTACCTGGCTGTCACTTGGATCCAAAGGCTTCAGCTCACATCAGAACCACTGGAGCGGATCAAGCAATAACAATAAAAAAAATAAAAATAAAGTTTAGTAAAAAAAAAAACAACAAAAAACGGATGAAGGTGTTGCAAGGGTAACTTAATTTTTCACTTACAATGATCAGCGATAACATTATGACCACCCTCCATATCCTGTCAAGGTGTGGAAGCCAGTAGACCTCTGATGGTATGCTGTGGTATCTGACACCACGCCATCCTAGATTGTAAGCTCCAAGGAGCAGGGCCATCCTATCCCTCTTGTATTGAACTGTATTGTTGCTGTATTGTCTCCCGTTATATTGTAAAGTGCTGAGCAAACTGTTGGCGCTATATAAATCCTGTATAATAATAATAATCCCTTAAGTCCTGTAAGTTATGAGGTTCAGTCTCCATGGATCAGACTGTTTTTTTTCCTGCAAAACCCACAAATGCTCGATTTATATTGAGATCTGGAGAGTTTGAAGCCCAAGTCAACACCTCAAATTCTTCGTTGTGTTCCTCAAACCAATCTTGAATTCATTAGACTAGACCACCTTCTTTCATTGCTCTGTGGTCCAGTTCTGATACTCACATGCCCATTGGAGGTACTTTTGGCTGTGGACACGGGTCAGCATAGGCACCCTGATCTGTCTGCAGCTACGCACTGCCACACGCAACAAACCGCGATGCACTGTGTGTTCTGACACCGTTCTGTTAGAACCAGCATTCACTTTTTCAGCAGTTTTAGTTACAGTAGATTTTTCATTAGATTGGACTACAAAGAACAGCTTTTGTTCTCCACACCCATATGGAAGAAAAATAAATTTGAAATATATTTTAAAAATATTCTACCCAAATATATTGACATATATTTGAAATGCTACAATTTTGGTCATATTCACTATATATATATGTATATATACCGTATTTGCCGGCGTATAAGACGACTGGGCGTATAAGACGACCCCCCTACTTTTCCTGCTAAAATGTAGTGTTTGGGCTATACTCGCCGTATAAGACTACCCCTCTTCCAATGCACACCAGTGGGAGGAATAGTGCCCCATCATTGATGTCAGTGGGAGGAATAGTGCCCCATCATTGGTATCAGTGGGAGGAATAGAGCCCTATCATTGGTATCAGTGGGGGGAATAGGTGCCCCATCATTGGTATCAGTGGGGGGAATAGTGCCCCATCATTGGTATCAGTGGGGGGAATAGGTGCCCCATCATTGGTATCAGTGGCAGGAATGGTGCCCCATCATTGGCATCAGTGGGAGGAATAGTGCCCCATCATTGGTATCAGTGGGGGGAATAGGTGCCCCATCATTGGTATCAGTGGCAGGAATGGTGCCCCATCATTGGCATCAGTGGGAGGAATAGTGCCCCATCATTGGTATCAGTGGGGGGAATAGGTGCCCCATCATTGGTATCATTGGCAGGAATAGTGCCCCATCATTGGTATCAGTGGCAGGAATAGTGCCCCATCATTGGTGTCAGTGGGAGGAATGGTGTCCCATCATTGGTGTCAGTGGGAGGAATGGTGTCCCATCATTGGTGTCAGTGAGGGGTGGAATAGTGCCCCATCATTGGTGTCAGTGGGGGGAGGAATAGTGCCCCATCGTTGGTGTCAGTGGGGGGGGGAATAGTGCCCCATCGTTGGTGTCAGTGGGGGGGAGGAATAGTGCCCCATCGTTGGTATCAGTGGGAGGAATAGTGCCCCATCATTGGTATCAGTGACACCAATGATGGGGCACTATTCCTCCCACTGAGACTTGCTGACCCTGTTCTCGTATGGTGCTGCTGCAGCCAGCATATGTGGTTGCAGCAGCACCTCTACACAGAGCACTTACCTGCTGCTCCGGCACTCAATTTTCGCGGGGCCGCTCGGCTCCGCCCCCTCGCCGGTGATTGGCCGCCTGTGTGCCTTTCCTGAGCTACAGTTCTCGCGGCCAATCACCGGTGAGGAGGCGGAGCCGCGCAGCCGCACGAACATCCAGTGGCCGAACTGAAGGAGACGCCGCGCTTCCTGGACCGGATCGTCGTGGGACTGGATCCAGGTAAGAGACGTCAGCCCCTGCAAACCCCTGTACTTAATGCCGCAGGCCCCCTAACATGTGTACCGGCGTATAAGACGACCCCCGACTTTTGAGAAGATTTTCAAGGGTCAAAAAGTCGTCTTATACGCCGGCAAATACGGTATATATATATATATATATATATATATATATATATATATATATATATATATATACACACATACTGCATGTTGAAATGTGCTTTTATTAGAAAATATATGAAAAATATTCTTAAAAGTACGTTTCAAATATACTGTATGTCTTTAAAGATACAAATCTACATTTTTGGAATGCATTTACAAATATATGTAAAAATGTATGTTAAAATTACTTTTTTATGTGTTAAAAAAAAAATCTGAAGAATATATTTTAAAAAAATATATTTTTAAAAATAGTTTTCATATATTTTGTAATATATAAAAAAACTAAATTTCAACATGCAATATATATATACATATATATATATATATATATATACAGTCAGGTCCATAAATATTGGGACATTGACACAATTCTAACATTTTTGGCTCTATACACCACCACAATGGATTTGAAATAAAACGAACAAGATGTGCTTTAACAGCAGACTGTTAGCTTTAATTTGAGGGTATTTGCATCCAAATCAGGTGAACGGTGTAGGGATTACAACAGTTTGCATATGTGCCTCCCACTTGTTAAGGGACCAAAAGTAATGGGACGGAATAGTAATCATAAATCAAACTTTCACTTTTTAATACTTGGTTGCAAATCCTTTGCAGTCAATTACAGCCTGAAGTCTGGAACGCATAGACATCACCAGACGCTGGGTTTCATCCCTGGTGATGCTCTGCCAGGCCTCTACTGCAACTGTCTTCAGTTCCTGCTTGTTCTTGGGGCATTTTCCCTTCAGTTTTGTCTTCAGCAAGTGAAATGCATGCTCAGTCGGATTCAGGTCAGGTGATTGACTTGGCCATTGCATAACATTCCACTTCTTTCCCTTAGAAAACTCTTTGGTTGCTTTTGCAGTATGCTTTGGGTCATTGTCCATCTGCACTGTGAAGCGTCCAATGGGTTGTGAAGCATTTGGCTGAATATGAGCAGATAATATTGCCCGAAACACTTCAGAATTCATCCTGCTGCTTTTGTCAGAAGTCACATCATCAATAAATACAGGAGAACCAGTTCCATTGGCAGCCATACATGCCCATGCCATGACACTACCACCACCATGCTTCACTGAAACCGAGTAACCAGTGATGTAACCAACCCCATTCATTGACTGTCCAGGGATCCCTGGCCGTGTGAAAAAAGTTTTTTAAAAAGTGGCTTGGGGCCCCATAATCCATACTATGCTCTCTAGGACTGGTATGGATTTTAAGAGGGACCCCATGCAAGACATTTGTTTTTCAAATTTTGTGGGAAAAAAAGGCCCTTGTCCATATCACCCTAGGGATAAAATGCTTTTTTTGGGGAGTCCCCCATGGCAAAGTACCCCCCACCATGTTATGGACATGTGGCCTTGTATGGTTCAGGAGAGGAATGTTTAACTAAGGGTCTGACATGGATTAGGGAGGGGAGGAATGCTACTTGATTTTTGATTGGTGTCCCTCTTGACATCTATACAAGACCCTTATTAATTTCTTAGGGGGAACCCCACATTTGTTTACATTTGTTGTTTTGTTTTTGGTGGGGTCCCCCTTAACACCTATATCAGACCCTTATATAGGATAAGGGTCTGGTAGAGATGAAAGGAGTCCCCAGCCACTTTGTTTACAGGGAGAAGTAAAGCAACTGAAGCTGTCAATTGCCAGCAATTTAAACAGCATTTCTTTTCTTTGTAAACGTCAGTGTGGCTGTAGTAGGTTGTGTACATTGGTCAGATGAGCCATTTCAAAGGCAGGTTAAGGGCACCCCCCAGGCATGTTATTTAAGGATTTTTTTCATCTTTAATTAGTTTTACTGTAAGCATGATTAAGATAGCTGCTCCTTTAATTATTATTATTATTTTTTTTTTTTGTTTGCTTTGGTACACGTTCTCCAAGGCAGTGCCCAGCCCACCATGTCATTTGTTTGACATTTCCTTGCCTTTTACCCTAGAAAATTACCAGAACTGATTTTTAACATCTGGCTTCTATACACTTTAATGGAGTTTGGATTCGGCACCCGAACTTCTGTAATGTTCATCCATCATGCCTCAAAAAAGCCCAAGTGCATTCTGCTCATCCCTAGTTGGAAGAGAATGTCAACTTTCATTTGGATGACGTCTCTTCGAAATGTTATTAATTCTGCTACTACCCACCCACATTTTCGTAGAGTTCTGGCAAAATATTGTTTCATTGTTAAATTGCATGTAAACCCAATTACTAACATCTAAGGTTTAACAGATAAACTGTCATTTCAATAGTAATTTTAAGTCTTTATAACAATACCTGGTTAGAGATTGGCAATACAAGTGACTGGTTTAAATTACACAGGCATTGTGTACTGCTGCCACCATTAGAAAACCCAGAGAAATGCCATGTAACCATTGCTGGAATGCATGTTGACAAGAAGTGGCTGCAGAGGGCACAGAAGATGGTCAGAAGACGTATTTTATTTGAAAAAAAAATGGCAGTTGGTTGTGATACATAATGCTTTAGCAAAATTAACAATTTATTTAGGCTCTCTGTCAGGTGTCTGTGATAGGCCTCGTAGATCGCCAACACGAGGCTCCCCAGGATGTGAAGTCTAAGCTCCAGCCTACTTCTTTGCCAGGGCCCCTGATGGTGGGGATGGACTTGCAGCAAGCTGAAACCAGGTCCCAGGTACGCCCAGCTGAGGATGCAGAGACCACTCCGATGTGCAGAGTACAGATGGCAGGAGACAGAAGGAAATTCAGAAAACAAGCCAAGGTCAAAGCGGGTGGCAGGCAAGCACAGATGGTAGATGAAGCCGGGGTCGGTACATGGGAAGACAGACACTGAATACATGTAATAGTAGGCAAACAGGAGCTCAGAGAACTGGAAAGTTGCTCAGGTCAACATGGGCTGCACTAAGCATGTCTTATATAGGGAAGGAAACTGGGAAGCAGGCCAGGAAGTGATAGAAGGGAAAGGAAATAGAAACCCACAGAATAGCAGGCGATGCCCATAAGTGTGCACAGAGGCCAAACAACACATGTGAATAGAATCACAGGTCTAGGAGAAGCACTGCCGCAAGGATGTAAAAATTACACAGGCAGGAAGACTGCAGGCTAAATTGTGACAATTTCCATCTACTTCAAGCTTGAGCTATTGAACTTTGTTAACAACAGGCTTTTTCAGCAAAGCTATTTTCATGTGAAAAATTTCCTGCAGTGGCAATTAAACATTACCATACACCAGAGTGAACAAATATTACCTGCTTCTCGACCGCCCTATAGCAGAAATACTACTACAGGGTGGCACGGGTATGCAAAATCACATATATACATATATATATATATATATATATATATATATATATATATATATATATGTGATTTTGCATTTTCGGCCGCCATTCGCAACCTCGGCTGTCAATCACTGGGTCCCGGCCGGTAATTACCTGCCGGTGCCTGGTGATTATCAAGCATCTCTGACGGGGAGGAAGACTGTTTTGTTTACAAACAATCTTCCTCCCTGTCAGCTCAGGAACACTGCTCTGGATGGCTGTGCACAGCACAGCCATCCAGAGCAGTGTGCTTACAGTGGAGCACACTCCCCTGCTCCCTAGTAAAACACTCCTTACACATAGTTAACCCTTTGATTGCCCCTCATATTAACCCCTTCTTGCCCAGTGCCATTAGTACAGTGTCAGTGCTTTTTTTTTTTAATACTGATCACTGTATTGGTGTCATTAGGGATGTCAATGACACCAAGTCAGTTCCCCCCGTGTCAAAATGTCGGCCGCAGTCCCACAATCCTGCTAAAAGTCGTGAATTGTCGCCATTACTAGTAGAAAAAATAACTTTCACGTAAACCAATTCATTTTCACGTATTGGGTTTTTTTTTTTAGCAAAGACATACATTTTGGCGTACATTTATGACGAAATTTGATTTTCTATTTTTTTTTTACTGGGCATGTTTAACCAATTCAATACCGGGCAATTTTACACCTTCCTGCCCAGGCCAGTTTTCAGGTTTCAGCGCTCTCACACTTTGAATGACAATTGCGCGGTCATACAACATTGTGCCCAAACTAAAATTTTATCATTTTCTTCACACAACTAGAGCTTTCTTTTGGTGGTATTTAATCATCGCCGGGGTTTTTATTTTTTGCTAAATTAACAAAAAAAGACCAAAAATTTTGAAAAAAAGTTTTTCTTTGTTTCTGTTATAAAAGTTTGCAAATAAATAATTGTTCTTCATAAATTTAGGCCAAGATGTATTCTGCTACATGTCTTTGGTGAAAATAACCCAAATTAGGATGTATTTTTTAGTTTGTAGGAAAGTTATAGAGTTCACAAACTATGGTATAGATCTGAAAATTGATCAATCCTGAAGTACTGACGGCCAATCTAATTTCTTGAGGTCCAAGAATGTCAGAACAGTACAGATATCCCCCAAATGACCCCTTTTTGAAAGTCCGACGTACTTCATAAGAGGCATGGCGAGTTTTTTGAAGTTGTATTTTTTTTGTCATAATTTTTCGGAAAATGAAAAAATTTAAAAAATTTGTTTCACAATTTTTTTTTTACATATTGTCACCAGTGCAGTACAGCGTCATCATATAACTGGCATGGCGGTGATCAGGGACACTGACTGGTGACAGTATGAAAAAAAAATATATATATATATATATATATATATATATTTTTTTTTTTTTTTTTTTTACCATAGTAACATTGTACTACTATGGGGAAGTGATCAGTATTTTTTTTTTTTTTTTTTTACACAATTTGCTTATAGCAAAGAATTACTTTGCTATAAGCAAGCATTTACCTGAATGACATCAATTCATTCAGGGGTTTTTTTTGTGCTTAGCTGTGATTTGGCCACAGCTAATCACATGACATGTGCATGTGATTAGCTGTGACCATTCACAGCTAGACACTAGTATACAATGGATGTCATGAATGATTGGTCACAGCAGGTCACATGGTACCGGCAACGGGGCCGATACTCAGATCTGTCATCGGCCGTGTCCGAGGTACACGGCCGGTGACAGATCGCGCCGCTGCGCCGCTCTGCAGGAGCGCAATCTGCGCATGTGCGGGAGGACGCCATATGGCGTCCACCCGGAACGCTCATGACATTTGCCGCCCGCCATTTGGCCATAGGGCGGGCGGCAAATGGTTAATATCAAAAACTCCAAAATATTGTTTTTTTCTCAAAATTGTCAGACTTTTTTTTTATAGCGCAAAAAATAAAAAGCACACAGGAGATGAAATACCACCGAAAGAAAGCTCAATTCGTGGGAAAAATTGGACATAAATTTAATTTGGGTGCGGCGTTGCATGACCGCGCAATTGTCAGTTAAAGTAACGCAAACAATGGCCTGGTCAGGAAGGGAGGTAAATCCTCAGGAGGGTAAGTGGTTAAAGTGGAAATAAAGCCCACTTTGTAAGTTGTACCAACAGGTTAGTCCATAATAAGGCTCACCTGTAGGTACAGTCAATATCTCCTAAACTTGCACTGTTTAGGAGATATCCAAACAGCATGTGGCCAGTGATGTCACCAGTACATGAGCCCTGAAGGGATGGCACAGCTTGCCGGAC
The DNA here is from genome assembly GCF_062004578.1 of Staurois parvus. Lineage (NCBI taxonomy): Eukaryota > Metazoa > Chordata > Amphibia > Anura > Ranidae > Staurois > Staurois parvus. The sequence continues at coordinate 1,086,135 of NW_028318196.1, forward strand.
CTTTGGAGCTCCGTGCCGCAACTGAGGGCTCTGCGCGCATGTGCGGGAGTGACGTCATCGCAGCTTCAGCCATTTGTACTGCTGAAACCCGCGAACCCAGAAGGAAGACCGGGTGAAGATGGCAGCACTGCGGAGCCATGATAGCATGGCGCCAGAGGGCTCTGTGTACAAGTAAGTCTGTCATAATATACTAGTATGCAGTGCATACTAGTACTTTAGGACCTAAACCTGCAGGGGGCCCATTATTTTGTTTTTTTTAGGGCGGTTTACTACTTCTTCAAAGATCTAAATTGACAGCATTCTAAGAGGAAATTCTGCAAATTTCATACTTACCTTTGCTGGTTGTAAATACCCAGCTATTGGCAGTACACCCACCTTTGCCTGCAGTCTCAGGTCCCAGTACATTGTTTGAACTTTGGCAGTTGACCGCTTTCAGAACTTTTTCAGAATCAAAGCTGCGGCCAAAGCTAGCAGTACAGCTAGTGCACTTTTCACTGTAGAATTTAATACAGAGTAGTGACATTGGCTGTGTCCTGGAGAGAGGACTTTGGCCTGGTGCAGACAGAGAATCATTTTATGTTTTTTTACATCAAGCATTTCTTGGGAAAACAATCTTCTCTTTCTTTGGATTGTAATGAATATTTCTATGCTTGAATGACCGTCTTGTATTTCAAAGTTCTTGTCTGTTTGGTAAGAGGAAGCGAGGGGTAATTTGATATAGTCAGTAGCCAGGATTCTACGATTGGCCAATGATGCCTGTGTACATAGTATTAGTGGGGCAATTCAGATCATCAGGTAAATCAAAGGATTGAATGGAAAACAAAGTTAAAAAAAAGGTCAATGAGTTTGCAGAGGGGGTAAAATGTCAACTGAAGTTGAGATCCCGCCACCATAACTGCATACGGGTGAAAACAAGTCATAATTGCTACCAAATTGACATCAAAGCATAGAGAGGGCCATACTGGTCCCAAAAAAAGGCTGGCTATATAACTGGTCTTCACCTTTAGACAGTGTGGTGGTTTAGCTTTCCCTCATGGAGGTCCTGGGTTTGAATCCCACCAAGGACACCTTCTGTGTTCATATGGGTTTCTTCCTAAACATTCTGCCTGTGACTAAGACTGACTGTATGCTGTGTGTGCATGTTACTTTAGATCAGCTCTTCTCCAGAAGTTTCTAGGGGTTCCTTGAGCAGTGGCTTATTAACGTTCCATTGGATGGTACCTGCACAGTTCTGGGGCCAGCAGTTCTTGGCAGAGCCAGCTACATGACACTAGTTATATTTTTAGCTGTAAAGGGAGCATTCTTCCCACTGACCACCACTGTAAGGGGGGAATTTTTCCCTCTGGGTTTAACAAGATTTTCTCAAAACCTGAAAAGGGTTCCTCTGGGGTAAAAAAAAGTTTCTTATGCTTTATAAAGGTACCTGTACTGTTCCTGTACTGTACACACTGGCGACAGTCAGAATGAGAATTAGCTCAGGTCTCTGTCCTATAGGGGTGCCCTGAAGCACATTTCCATGTCCTTTAGTCACTTATTAGGATTTTTTTAGTGCAAGTAAGCGAAGCATAGTTCTAAGCCTCTTTGATTTCTAGTTGGTGTTGCTACTCTTTTCTTCTTCTCTAATACTTTCCACTTATTTCTCTGTAAGCTTGTGCCTTGTATAACAGAACTCATTTGAAAATCAAGAATGGATGTGAGAAATCAGGGCAATACTCCATCAACAAACCCATTTTTGTTGACATCAAATACATTGTAAATGACTGCAAATATAGTGATCTGGAGTCTCCATTTACAACAGAGGGGAATGGGGAGAACGCCGAGTATAAGGGTAAGCTTGCTAGTTTTAAGCCTTTCTTCCAATCCCACAATTTCCTTCAACACCAGTACAAATAGTAAGCTCAGTGACAAGGTTCAGATATGTTCATACATTAAGTTAATACAAGATGACAACAACAGGCTCATTATTCAGCATTTCCTGTTCTACAATGTTGCTTCCACTACCCTACTCCTTGTCTCTGCTGTTTTCTTCTTGCTGAACATACCATAATGGCAAAGTCACCACTAGCTCTGTCCTTCAGAGAAGTCCACCTAAGTACCCTCACTATTACTTAGCAGCCTAAAGACTAGGCTATAAATTAATTTCAGCTTCGTATAAAGATTACAGGTCAATGCACAGCCTAAATTGCAAAAGAAAGATCACATAATTGAACGCAGTATTGTTTTTATATATTTGGTAAAGAATCTGCCTGACTTTAGTCCCATGCTGGTGAAGTCATGTCACTTTTACCTTCTAGCCTTTGTCTGTCTTTCAGTCTGTGCCTCTGTTCTTGCCTTTTCTGTAACTTGTCAAAGGCAAGCCATAAATGAATCAATTCCCCCATCAACACAGTCAATGTTGATGGGGAAATGCCTCCCACAGCGCTATTGGATTCTGCCAAAGGAGGTTGGTGGGGGGGGGGGGGGGGCGACGGACGCCGGAGCCTTCCTGTCCGGGAGAACACGATTGCTGCTAGGTATGCAGAAAAATCCAACAGGCTGGTTGTGCCGATGGTTCAACTTGGGTAAAATCAGCCTGCTCATACATGGATTCTGCCAGTCCCTGTTGAACCAGTTGAATTTCAATCCATATACAGTGCTTTCAAAGAGTATTCATACCCCTTAAAATTTTCCACGTTTTGTCATGTTTCAACCAAAAACGTTAATGTATTTTATTGGAATTGTATGTGATAGACCAACACAAAGTGGCACATAACTGTGAAGTGGAAGGAAATTGATAACCAGTTTCAAAATCTTTTACAAATAAATCTGTGAAAAGTGTGGTGTGCATTTGTATTCAGCCCCCCGGAGTCAATACTTTGTAGGACCACCTTTCACTACAATTACAGCTGCAAGTCTTTTTTGGGGATGTCTCTACCAGCTTTGCACATCTAGAGAGGGACATTTTTGCCCATTCTTCCTTGCAAAATAGCTCAAGCTCTGTCAGATTGGATGGAGAGCATCTGTGAACAGCAATTTTCAAGTCTTGCCACAGATTCTCAATTGGATTTAGGTCTGGACTTTGACTGGGCCATTCTAACACATGACTATGCTTTGTTCTAAACTATTCCATTGTAGCTCTGGCTGGATGTTTATGGTCGTTGTCCTGCTGGAAGGTGAACCTCCGCCCCAGTCTCAAGTCTTTTGCAGACTAACAGGTTTTCTTCTAAGATTGCCCTGTATTTGGCTCCATCCATCTTCCCATCAACTCTGACCAGCTTCCCTGTCCCTGCTGAAGAAAAGCCTCCCCACAATATGATGCTGCCACCACCATGTTTCACGATGGGGATGGAGTGTTCAGGATGATGTGCAGTGTTAGTTTTCCGCCACACAACGTTTTGCTTTTAGGTCAAAAAGTAAAATTTTGGTCTCATCTGACCAGAGCACCTTCTTTCACGTTTGCTGTGTTCTCCACATGGCTTTTTGCAAACTGAAAACGGGACTTTCCTATAGCTTTCTTTCAACAAGGGATTTCTTCTTGCCACTCTTCCATATAGGCCAGATTTGTGGAGTGCACGACTTATAGTTGTCCTATGGACAGATTCTCCTACCTGAGCTGTAGATCTCTGCAGCTCCTCTAGAGTTACCATGGGCCTCTTGATTGCTTCTCTGATGATTGCTCTCCTTGCCCAGCCTGTCAGTTTAGGTGGACGGCCATGTTTTGGTAGGTTTGCAGCTGTGCCATACTCTCCACTTTCGAATGATAGATTGAACAGTGTTCCTTGAGATATTCAAAGCTTGGGATATTTTTTATAACATAACCCTACTTTAAACTTCTTTGCAACTTTATCTCTGACCTGTCTGGGAACACCCTTGGCTTTTTTGATGCTGTCTTTTCACTAATGTTCTATAACAAACCTCTGAGGGCTTCACAGGACAGCTGTATTTATACTGAGATTAAATTACACACAGGTGGACTATTTACTAATTAGGTGACTTCTGAAGGTAATTGGTTCCACTAGAATTTAGTTAGGGGTATCAGAGTAAAGGGGGCTGAATACAAATGCACACCACACTTTTCAGATATTTATTTTTAAATTGTGAAAAACATTTATCATTTCCCTTCCACTTCACAATTATGTGCCACTTTGTGTTGGTCTGTGACATAAAATCCCAATAAAATACATTTACGTTTTTGGTTGTAACATGACAAAATGTGGAAAATTTCAAGGGATATGAATACTTTTTCAAGGCACTGTATGGCCAGCTTAAAGCTGGCTATACACTGATTGAAATTTGACTGTTTGACTTCTATTGAAGGGGCATATTGGAAAACCTTCAGTCAATCACTATATTCTGAGAGTGGTAGGTGCCATAATGGCTTGGTTCCTCCATCCACCACTGGCTGAACGAGAAAATTAACAGTGTATGGCTGTGACGGGAGGGACTTTTGGGTGTGGGGGGGGGCCTGTATCATCCGCCCAAATTCTTATGTTTAGGTGATCCTGTGCCTGTTAGGGTACAGGGTGTGTACATGTGACTGTCTTGATATTGTGTATTGGTGTGATCCTTTGTCCCTGCCATGTGGTTGTCTATTGTTCTATGCCATGTGCTTCATCCCATTTTTCTGTGTCATGCTGGCCAGCAAACTATTATGGGATGCATGTGTTCCTGTATTGTACTGCCATGTGGTTATTCCTTTGTCTCGGCCACATGGCTGTCTATTGTCCTTGCCATGTGCTGCTCCATTGTTCTTTGTCTTGGCTGGATGGGGCTGGCTGATGAGGTATTTCCTGCAGCCCTCCCACTGATGGGGCGGGCTGATGATGTGTTTCCTGTTCCTGGTGGTCTTTCCCTGCCCTCTGTATAAAACATGTTGTTTGTGTAAAATAAAAGAGTTCCCTTCCTGTTTTAAGAAGAGCTGGGTACTGTCTATTTCCTGAGGGATTTCAAGGGTGTGGTCCGTGGATGGTGTTCGGACAGGGGAAGCTGCTGTATAACGGACTATACCCAAGCATGGTCAGGTTCCGGTTCCGTTACAATGGCCAGCTTTAGTCACTACCTGCGAGTATACAAAGACTCTTCTTTCTCTCAAGGATTGCTGTTGCCTTGTGCAAAGGATCTTGTACCCAGCCTCTGTATTCTAATCTACATATCTCCTAGTACTGCTCTGCGGCCTTGCTCCTGCCTTGTATCTCATGGGTCCCACACTTTTGTCCTGCTTTCTTGTCTCATGTTGTCCAATTGTCTCTTGCCTGCCTTGACCCTCTGCTTGTGTTCCAGATGTGTTTGAACACATCTATGGGCTGAATGAGATCGAACTACTATTTAGACTCTGTGCTCAAAGCCTTACACTGATGACTAGGGTTTCACCAATACTAAGTATTTGCATGAGTACTCCTGCAAATGCTCCAATAGCTGAAGCCGAAACCTTTGCAGTATGATTTGAGCCCCTACAAAATGAATGGGCTCAAATTGCACTGCAAGGAATCACATGTGATTTGAACAGGAATGAGATGCGACTTCTGTCCGAATCACATGCAGTTTCCCTGCAGTTGCTGTGCAATTTGCAGAGCAATTCATTTTGTATGGGCTCAAATCGCACCACAAAAGTATTGGTAATTGGTATCAGCGACTACTTGAACACAGGTATCAGTACTCGTACTCACCGATAAAAAAGGTATTCATGCAATATCTGTATTGATATTGGTACTGGTGACATTCCAAAAATGTGTTCATGACCTACAAAAATCCAGATCCAGAGTCCTGGATACTCCGCACCCCACTGGTCATTTGATATTAATGATCTTTAATTGACTTTCTGTTTCCACCTTGATGTTTTTGTTACATACTGTAGCTATCTTGGTTTCTGTGCTATTAAAACTTCTAAGTGTCCTATTGATCAATTGACTGTCACTTCAGAGCAAAACTTGTTTTGTAGTTGGAAGGCATAATCCATATCTCAGAAGGAACTGTCACCTCTTTGACACAACATATGACTGATTGCTTGTTATCCCAACTGTAAGTTACGGGACAATAGTTACTCTGTTCTTTTCACATTAACACCAATGAGTATAGCGGACCTTCCATTTTCATGTGTGTACATACAGCCCAAACTATTTTTTTGGTTTTGGGTAGAATATGGGATTAGGACCCGTGCCAGATTTCCATTGCCGTCTGTGTCTGCACTACCAGATTAACCATCTCTTCTTGTCTTGGGTGATCATTGGCATTGAGGCCGTAGGCAGTTCTAAAACTTATGGCGCAATCCCTGATAACAAGGAACACTTCCCACTTTAAAATAGCATAAATAAAAAGGACTTAAATATAAAATCAATAATCAAATGTTAAGTCCATAAAGTCCATAATCATAGGCAAAGTTCTACATTTTGTGACCAGGCCAAGGGTGAGGTCAAGTGTCGACAGGTTTTTGTTTTCTTCAGAACGTCTTCTCCCCCAACACAAGTGTATGAGAATGTAAAAGCAGCTGAAGGTCATCTGCAGATTAACTGTGCCTCAAACTGATGTCAAAAGCAGGCTGCTCAAGCCCTTCGATACAGGCCTTTAAAGTGTTACTAAACCCACAACAGTAAAAATCAGTCTGTACATTCAGTAAAGCATGCTTGTTATACTCACTGTGGAACCTAAGGGGTAATCCTCCACATTGTGTGAAAAGGATGTTTGATCCTGTCTTCTCTGATCCTCCCCTTCTTCCACTGTCCCCAATCCATCTCCTGATAGAACAGAGCCTTGCGGACAAACTAGCAATACACACCAAACTGAGCATGTGCAGAGAGGTTTTTTTTTCCTTGGGAGAGTGGCCCTGTGCTGATCACATGCACTCAGTGCTGTCCACACAGAGGGTCAGGGGTTATGCAGCCTCCTAAATAGGGTTGGGCTTCATGTTTGAGTTGAACATAAGTTCGACTCAAACATGGGCCGTTCGTGTGTTCGGAGAACACACGAATGGTAAGGGTGTGCGCCCCATGTTGCACTGCGCCCTGACAGTGCATTGTGATTGGCCAAAGTAATGCACCTGACCACACACCTGATTTTGGGGGGGACCCACAAGCCATTTTTAAAAAAAAAAAAAAATTGTTGTGGCGGTTCCCCGCAAAACCCCGCTGACAGCTGAAACATTAAAGAATGTTTTCACTACTAAAATACCGCATAACTTAATATAACGCATGTGAACTATCGCTACAGGGCGGCGGGGCTGCGCAAAATCACGCATATGTATGTGATTTTGCATTTCTGGGTAGGGAATGCACACGCGCCATTGGCTGCTACAGCTGTCGATCACTGGGACCCAGCGATCACCGAGGAACAGTGAAAGGAGAGAGGTCTGTGTGTAAACAACACAGATCTCTCCCCTGTCAGCACGAACAGGCTGCTTTGTATTGCTCTGCACAGCAGAGCAATATAAAACAGCTGGTCTCCCTAGTAAAATGCAATAAGCACATAATGTAAAGCACAACACAGCACAGTTAACCCTTTGATTGCCCCAGATGTTAACCCCTTCCTGCCCAGTGTCATTAGTACAGTGTCAGTGCTTTATGTTAGCACTGATCACTGTATTAGTGTCATTGGGATGTCAGTGGCAGTTAGTTCCCCCCCGTGTCAGAATGCCCGCCGCAGTCCCACTATAAGTCGCTGATTGCCCTTACTAGTATATATATTAAAAAAACAATCCAGTATATATACCGACATTCACATAAACCAATAAATTTACATGTATTGGGATTTTTTTTTTAACCAAAGACATGTTAGCAGAACACATTCTGGCCAAAATTTATGACGAAATCTGATTTTAAATTTTTTTTTACTGGATATGTTTTATAGCAAAAAGTAAAAAAATATGTTTTATTTTCAAAATTGCCGGTCTTTTTTGTTTATAGCGCAAAAAAATTAAAACCGCACAGGTGATCAAATACCAATAAAAGAAAGTTCTGTTTGTGGGAAATAAGGACATAAATTTCATTTGGGTGCAGCATTGCATGACTGCGCAATTGTCAGTTAAAGTAACACAGTGCCGTATCACAAATATGGCCTGGTTAGCTGGATTTGGTACCTACAGTTGCAAGAAAAAGTATGTGAACCCCTTGGGATTACGTGGCGTTTTGCATGAATTGGGCATAAAATGTGCTCTGAACGTCATCTAAGTCACAACAATAGAAGAACACAGTCTGCTGAACATAATACTACACAAACATTAGATGTTGCCATGGTTTAATTGCACATAACATGTAAACATTCACAGTGCAGGGAGGAAAAAGTATGTGAGGCCCTAGCTTAATGACTTCTCCCAGAGCTAATTGGAGCCAGGAGTGAGCCAACTTTGACTCCAATCAGTGTGATGATATTGGATGTGTTGCTGACAGCTGTCCTGCCCTTAAAAAAACACACACCTGTTTTGGGTTTACTTATTTCAAGAAGCACTGTCTGATGTGAACCATGCCTCGCAGAAAAGAGCTCTCAGAAGACCTTTGATCAAGAATTGTTGACTAGCATGAAGCTGGAAAGGGTTACAAAAGTATTTCCAAAAGCCTTGATGTTCATGTGTCCACGGTAAGACAGACTGTCTACAAATGGAGAAAGTTTAGCACTGTTGTTACTCTCCCTAGGCGTGGTCTTCCTGTAAAAATGACTGCAAGAGCACAGCGCAGAATGCTGCATGAGGTAAAGAAGAATCCCAGAGTGTCAGCTAAAGACCTACAGAAATCTCTGGCACATGCTAACATTTTTGTTGACACATCTACAATAAGGAAAACATGAAACAAGAATGGAGTACATGGGAGGACACCACCGAGGAAGCCATTGCTGTCCAAAAAGAATATTGCAGCACGTTTGAAGTTTGCAAAAGAGCACCTGGATGTTCCACAGCACTACTGGCAAAATATACTGTGGACAGCTGAAACCAAGATTGAGTTGTTTGGGAAGAACATACAACACTATCTGTGGAGAAAAAAGGCACAGCACACCAACATCAAAACCTCATCCTCACTGTGAAACATGGCGGAGGGAGCATCATGGTTTGGGGCTGCTTTGCTGCCTCAGGGCCTGGACGGATTGTTGTCATTGATGGGAAAATGAATTCCAGAGTTTATCAAAACATTTTGCAGGAAAACGTACTACCATCTGTCCGCCAACTGAAGCTCCGCAGAGGATGGGTGATGCAACAGGACAATGACCCAAAGCATACAAGTAATTCAACAAAACAATGGCTGCAACAGCACAGAATACGCCTTCTGGAGTGGCCCAGTCAGAGTCCTGACCTCAACCCGATTGAAATGCTGTGGCATGACCTTAAGAGAACGATTCACACCAGACATCCCAAGAATATTGCTACACTGAAACAGTTTTGTGAAGAGGAGTGGTCCAAAATTACTCCAGATCGTTGTGCAGGTCTGATCTACAACTACAGGAAACGTTTGGTTGAGGTTATTACTGCCAAAGGAGGGTCAACCAGTTATTAAGTCCAAAGGTTCACATACTTTTTCCTCCCTGCACTGTGAATGTTTACATGTTATGTGCAATTAAACCATGGCAACATCTAATGTTTGCGTAGTATTATGTTCAGCAGACTGTGTTCTTCTATTGTTGTGACTTAGATGACGTTCAGAGCACATTTTATGCCCAATTCATGCAAAACTCCACGTAATCCCATGGGGTTCACATACTTTTTCTTGCAACTGTATTTAGATTGGCATGCAGGAAACTTTAGTTGAATACTAAAGTGGTTCTAAAGCCTTAAGTTTTTTTACCATAATGCATTCAATGCATTAAGATAAGAAAAGCTTCTGTTGCAGAGGATCCCCCCTCACCTCCCTATACTTACCTGACCCCGATCCAGGGGCAGACTGAAAACTCATAGGGCCCCCGGGAAAAAGGGGATCATGGGGCCCCCGTGTCCTTGCCCAAACTCAAAAAAGCCTATGAAAAAGGTACCAGGGGCATCTCATGGGGCCCCCTACTGACCCCGGGCCCTCGGGCAGTGCCCGAGTTTCCAATGGTCAGTCCGTCCCTGCCCCGATCTCGATCCAGCGCTGTGTCTGGTATCTGCAGCTCTCTCGGCTCTGTCACTCCTCACTGGCAGTCAGTTAGTAAAATCCTATGATGAGGGAACGAGGGACGGGGCCGAGCCCCACTGTCTGTGTCAACAGATGCAGCCAGGGTGGCTCAGGAGCAAGCCTGCATGAGCACCCTCATTATTATTCTTATTATACAGGATTTATATAGCGCCAACAGTTTGCTCAGCGCTGTACATTATAATGGGAGACAATACACGAGACAGTAACAATACGATTTAATACACAAGGGGTTCAAGGGCCCTGCTCCTTGGAGCTTACAATCTAGGAGGGAGGGGATAGTGGTACAGGAGGAAATAGCTGTGGGGGATGGAGTGGTAGGAAGAGAGGAGGAGTTCAGTAATTAGCTAGTAATTAGCTGAGGGCAGGGTAGGCTTCCCTGAAGAGATAGGTTTTCAGAGTGCGCCTAAAAGTGAGCAGAGTAGGTGATAGTCTGATGGATTGGGGTAGGGAGTTCCAGAGGATGGCGGAAGCCCTGGAGAAGTCCTGGAGACAAGCATGGGAGGAGGAGACCAGGGAACTAGAGAGTAGGAGGTCTTGTGAGGAGCAGAGAGTACGTTTTGGGTGGTATTTGGATACCAGATCGGTGATGTAGTTTGGGGCAGAATTATGAACAGATTTATACGTCAGCGTTAGCATTTTGAATTTTATCCGTTGGGCAATCGGAAGCCAGTGGAGGGATTGGCAGAGGGGGGTGGCGGATACGGAACGGTTAGTAAGTTGCCTCATAGAAAATGCCCATTGGGCACTCAGTGAGGGAAGGAACCAGGAGTGCCGGGACCCAAGAAGAGGAGGATTGGGGCTGTCCTGTGCAAGACCATTGCATAGAGCAGGTAAGTATAACATGTTTGTTATTTTAATTAGGAAAATTGAAGCTTTAATATCACTTTAGGAGAAAACAATAAAGAGATTTAAGAGAAAAAATAAACCAGATCTCTATTTTTCCAAAAGCACAAAAAAAAGTTTTAAATACATTCTATGGAATACAGGAGGGTCACCCCTCTTTGCAGGCTGCTGATTGGACAGTGAAGGAGGACATCCTAAAACATTATCACCCTTTCTACCTTTGTTGTCTTGCTTACAGCTTGTTGTAGGCAAAATATTGAAGGATCAGTCCAGTTTTTTCAAAAATGTTCTTCCGCTGCCCCAACCGTCATTTATTTTTGCTCTTCCTGAATATTTTCTGAAATGTAAATGTATGAAAAATTGGAGGATAGCAAAAGTCCCTTGTATTGGCCACAGCGTATAGCCCAGCGCACAGTTTATATGTTCCCTGCTTAGTAGAACGTGTCTCAACAATCTTAAGGGGTCTGCAGGGGACAAAGTGGGCTCTGCTTCAGTCAGTATGCGAGAGCGTATTGCGTATTTTGTCACCAAAGCTCATTAGAATTCCTTGTACATATTAGGTTAATCAGGAGTTTCAACCACGACATTCCATCCCAGTTTATCTTGTTTCTTTCAGAAGAAGTGATAAAAGGCATGGAGCGCTCCATTCTTTGAGCAAATGCAACTGCCTGAAGTCAGCTGAGGGGGGCACAGATCTGTAAAGTGATCCCATTGGCTTTCTGCTGTTGTATTAAACTTGGCCCGCTATAGATTAATGTGCGGATGTGTTCAAAGGTCCGATACACCTTTATGTTATGAACTCCATATGTTCCTGTGCAGATATGGCTCACAGGCTCTCATGCAACTAGAGCTGAATTGGAATGGATGGATTGGGATTCAATATGGGTAGCACCAGTTCATGGGCCTGTCAATTAAAAGTATAAATTATGAGGCTGTTTCAGTGGAAACCCCTTTAAATGGAGAGTGTAGCCCAGTGCAGCTGAAGTTCCACACAGGGGGGTAGAAATTGGGGTGTTAGACTCTACATGGAAAGTCTATTTCTACCTTCTATACAAAGCAATGCTTAAAGTGTTACTAAACCCAGGACCCTGCATTCACTATATCTGGTCTCCCCGGACCCTGCATTCCCTATATCTGGTCTCCCCGGACCCTGCATTTACTATATCTGGTCTCCCCGGACCCTGCATTCACTATATCTGGTCTCCCCGTACCCTGCATTCCTTATATCTGTTCTCCCCGGACCCTGCATTCCCTATATCTGGTCTCCCCGGACCCCGCATTCACTCTATGTGGTCTCCCCGGACCCCGCATTCACTATATCTGGTCTCCCCGGACCCCGCATTCACTATATCTGGTCTCCCGGACCCCGCATTCACTATATCCGGTATCCCGGACCCCGCATTCACTATATCTGGTCTCCCCGGACCCTGCATTCACTATATCTGGTCTCCCCGGACCCTGCATTCACTATATCTGGTCTCCGCAGACCCGGCATTCACTATATCTGGTCTCCCCGGACCCCGCATTCACTATATCTGGTCTCCCAGGACCCCGCATTCACTATATCTGGTCTCCCCGGACCCCGCATTCACTATATCTGGTCTCCGCCGACCCGGCATTCACTATATCTGGTCTCCCCGGACCCCGCATTCACTATATCTGGTCTCCGCCGACCCGGCATTCACTATATCTGGTCTCCCACATTACACACAACATGGAAATATAATTATTATAGTAAATATAAACTGCTAAATACCTTTTCATATCAGCAGTTAGAAGTCCCAAGATTGATCTATCAGTGTTCAGCAGAGCACTGGCTAATATTTGTAGGAGGAGTTTTCATACTGCAGAACCCATGACCCTCTGTATGGACAGTGCTGATTGGCCCTGTGCTGATCACATGCACCCTCTCAAAGAAAAAAAGCACTGGTTACAGGTTGTAGGAGAGTTTTCTTTTTGCTCTAGGAGGATGCAGATCCCCTGACCCTCTGTACGGACAACGCTGATTGTCCCTGTGCTGATCACATGCACCCTCTCAAAGAAAGAAAAGCACTGGTTAAAGGTTGTAGGAGAGTTTTCTTTCTGCTCTAATAGGATGCAGAACCCCTGACCTCTGTCTGGACAGTGCTGATTGGCCCTGTGCTGATCACATGCACTCGCCCAAGAAAATAAAAAAAAAAAACCTCTCTAGCAATACACACCAAACTGAACATGTGCAGAGTGACTGCACACAATATGTCTTATCAGGAAATAAGAGGGGGACACTGGAAGAATAGGAAGATCAGAGAAGTCAGGGTCAAGCAGCGTTTTTACACAATGCAGAGGATTAACCCCTTAGGTTCCACAGTGAGTATAACCAGCATGCTTTACTGCATATACAGACTGATTTTACTGTTGTGGGTTTAGTAACACTGTAGTGCCTCATTGACATGGTGGAATAGTTTGCAGCCAGAGAAGTGTTAAAGAGGCCCTGTCATCAACCTTAAAAAGGCAAGTAAAAGAACAGAAAGCTCAAGTATAGAATGAGTAGATATATATATATATATATATATATATACACACACACACACACACACATACAATCACTGGCCACTTTATTAGGTACACTTGATCAATTGCTTGGTAACATGAAAATTGCTAATCAGCCAATCACATGGCAGCACCTCAATGTATTTAGGCATCCAGACGTGGTGATGACGACTTGCTGAAATTTCAACCAAGCATCAGAATGGGGAAGAAAGTGGATTTGAGTGACCTTGAATGTGACATGGTTGTTGGTTCCAGACGGGCTGGTCTACTGTCAGCTAAGAACAGGAAACGGAGGCTACAGTTTGCACAGGCTCTCCAAAATTGGACAATAGAAAATTGGAAAAACGTTGCTTAGTCTGATGAGTCTCGATTTCCCTAGAGATTGTTGAAAATCCCAGTAAATCAGCAGTTTTTTTAAATACTCAGATGAGTTCGTCTGGAACCAACCAGGATGCCATGTTCAAAGTCACTTAAATCCTACTTCTTCCCCATTCTGATGCTTGTTTTGAACTTCAGCAAGTTGTCTTCACCACTTCTAGATGCCTAAATGCATTGAGATGCTGCCATTTGATTGGCTGATTAGCAAATTGTGTTACCAAGCAATTGAACAGATCTACCTAATAAAGTGACCGGTGAGTGTGTATATATATATATATATATATATATATATATATATATATATATATATATATATATACACACACATACACACACACATACATACATACATACACACACACACCAGGGGCGGACTGACAACTCATAGGGCTCCCGGGCAATAGGGGATCATGGGGCACCTGTGTCCTTGCCCAAACTCAAAAAAGCCTATGAAAAAGGTACCTGGGGCCCTCTACTGACCCCAAGCCCTCGGACACTTTCCAAATGGTCAGTCCGCCCCTGATTCTAAGTATCCTGTCATCTGCCCTGTCTGTACCTTTTTCTTATGAACTATCGCTGAGCTGATTAACTGCATCTCAGGAAAAGAGCTGTTAGTTGCTGCGGGAAAAGTACATTTATAAACATACACTGGTCATACGTTCTCCATCATTGATATAAGACAACAGATTTGTCTATGAACTGTTTTTGTATGGACCTCATAATTGAGAAGACAACATTAGTGAGAACTGAGTAAAGCATTGATCTGACGCTGCATCTATCCCCCAACAGTACTAAGAGTGAGAATTGAGTGATCAGACACCACTGATCGCTCAGTTCTCTCCCTCTGCTCTGAGCAGAGAGCCATGACTGTAAGTCTCTGGCCATCTGCTCTGCCCCCAGCACTCACTGGAGCGCTGAGTTGTGGAGGAGATCGCTGAGAGGCTGAGCCAGCTGCTGGTCCAGAGATCTGAGTGGATCCTGAATTTAAAGTCGGGATATTTCCCCAGCATGGACCAGCTGAGTGACATCAGCCGACAGCGGAATTAAGCCTGAAAAAGGGGTCACAATAGTGCAGAATGAACTGCTTTCTTGTGATCCACAGAAGTACAGCCAAACTAGGTGTGGTTGTACTTCTCCTTTAAGTTTGCTGCTTATAGTTCAGGGTTAGTTTAGGCCTCATGTTAGTGTAGAAGTCAGAGATTTGGGTTTTATGGTTAATTAATAAGGTATAAGAATTTAAAATAAGGATTGCTAGGGTGAACATTATGGGTTAAGCTTCAGGGTTAGGTTAAGTGTTGGAGCAGGGGCAGACTGACTATTCGGGCGCTGCCCAAGGGCCCGGGGGTCAGTAGGGGACCCCAAGAGATGCCCCTGATACCTTTCATAGGCTTTTTTGGGTGTGGTTTGAGTGTTGGCGAGGACACAGGGGCCCCATGATTTCCTATTGCCAAGGAGCCCCATGAGTTGTCAGTCCAGCCCTGTGCTGGAGTCTGCTTAACCTCTTGGCGCTGGCGCCTCCCGGCCCTTTAAGAGTTTCAGAAGCAGGGAGGCAGGATGGGGTTTTAGGGTCATGTGACCACCGTGATTCGCCTTCACGGCAGACACATGATCAAAAAAGGTCCCGATCGAAAGGGGAGATCGGGACCTTTCTGGGAGTTGCGGACATATGTGCTGGGAACGTGCTTTCAGCACGTCATTTCTAATTACAGGCAAAAATGCGGCCACACGGCTTCAAGGCCCAGACGCCAAGAGGCCACATATTTGCGTGCGATTGACGTGAAGGGGTTAAAGTATATTCCAGCCAAAACTTCTTTATGGTTTTAGATACAGTGGGTCAGGATAGAAACCTTGGTCGGCCTTTTTTTGCCAGGAAACAGTTCAATGACCATATCCATAACGCCACGGTGATGAGATGACACCGTATTGTAACGTAGATTCAAGAAACAGCCAGCACACTGCCCTTGTGTCTCAAAAATATATAGTAATCAAAATGAAAAAAAATGGTTACAAAACGTAAAGAGAGTTCACAGTATCCACTATCCATTACTAGTTGTCACTAAAACAGGAGGTGATGGAAAAATCTCCTAATGAGTTTTGGGGATGTGATTTCCTAATACTTTAGGAAGATTTATTCTCACCTCCTGTTGTCTCTGCGTGGCATGAAGTGTGGCATGAAGTGTGGTTAAACCTCCCCGGAGTGAACCCAAGCAACATGAAAAACCTGACAAAGATTCAGGACTCCCCCACTCTTAAAAAAAAGGTTGTGCACTCTTATAGGCAGGAGCAGTCTGCTTTCTCTAGTGCAGGTGGTGCTGGACCGGAGCACTACTGCAGCCTAGAGAGGAAGCTGGGAGGAACAATGTTTCTCTATGGTTTCTTGGGCCCTGAAGGCAGCATCATGGTTGGCTACGCTGCCTCCAGGTGACCTCTCGTGGCCATCCTGGGTCAGCAGATCCTTTAGAGGTCCCTGCTTCCTGGCTTTGGAGCGTGTTTTGTGAGTCAAAGTAGTTAAAGAGCACCCATCTGTCAGGGAAAGTGATTAGCAGTAGGGAAAGGTTCCAGATGAGTAGAGACAGGCTAGAGACATGCAATCCTGCATGGAAGCCTCCCCATTGGGACCGGACCTGCCAGGCCTCATTCCACCCCCTTGAGAGAGACAGGTGCATTTTTACCCACTTTATCTCTACATTGATGGGAAGGGATTAACTGTGTCTAGATTCTTTTTTTTCCCAGGCTGAGTAGTACCCCCTGCTGTAAGTCACATAAATACAAGGGAACGTCAAAGAGCTGTGCACATAGCCCCCTTCTGGGTCACCCTGCTGGGATTCTCCCTGGACTAGGAACCTACAATCACTGGACTTTTGCTGATTGGACTTTGCTTCCCTGGAACGTATGAACCTGGCAACCTCTATTAGTTGATCAGGGCTGTGCTGTTGAACTGTGTTGCCAAACCTTCAGTAGAGCTGTTAACTGCCTCAAGTCTGGTCTGAAGTTGCTCTAAAAGGATGCATGATGGTTTCTGGCCAGGGGCGGACTGACCATTCGAGCACTCGGGCACTGCCCGAGGGCCGGGGTCAGTAGGGGGCCCCATGAAATGCCCCTGGTACCTTTTTATAGGCTTTGAGTGTGGGCAAGGACACAGGGGCCCCATGATCCCCTATTGCCCAGGGGCCCCATGAGTTGTCAGTCCGTTCCTGTTTCTGGCATATGAAAGACCAGGGCCTGTAAAGCCCATACGGGGTACAGATGCAAGGCTACTACAGCGGGTTAACTCAGCAGAAGGTGCAGAGGAATAGAGCAGTTGTCATGGGTAACCAAGGACTGGTGTAAAGTGTTTCAGCAGCCTGTCATAAAGCTAGGTATCTGGCATGGCGATGGGTACTCAGGCAGCGAGGAGGTTGGTGCTCTGACTCCCTCCTAAGCAGCCTGAACCCCAATGGGATCATACACGCGTTATGGAGACCCACGGCCTAGCCGCATAGGATAGTAGAGCAGAGTGAGTAAACTAAGTGCACACATTAGGTCCACATTCTGTCTCTGGCAGTGGGATGACAGAGGTATGCTGGACAGGTGGAGAGGGAAAAGGCTCAGCAGTGTCCCTCCTAAATGCAATATCTCAAAGACGGTGTGCAGTGGCATGGGACAACATGCTTCACAGGGGGGCTCTGTACGTTTATCTACTGCACACGATACTCGTCTCTAAGTCAGAGTGCTGCCATAATGTTGCTTGCACATGAACACAGCTCCATCTGGTCCCAGGAATTGATTAGCATGAACATAGGCCAAAAAAAACCCACACGCATGGGCAAAGATAGGCCCCATCCACAACTTGGTGTAGTCGGCAGGATATGCCACCCCAGGACTGCATGCTACTGTTGGGCTCTCCGGGTGAAAAATTCTGCAACATATTCAGAAATAAACAATTTGCTCAAAGAGACCCTGCTACTAAAGAAAACATTCCTGGCGAAGGCATACCTGTAACATATTTCCTGCTGTGTCCTTGAACACAACTCCGATCCTGAGAAATGGTCCCCAAAGTCCACAGGAAATCCAACATGTCTGGGGGTATTGACCTCCTGAATCCCCCCGTCCTTTCCCCCAAAGCTCTCCCTGGTTCCTCCAGCTGTCCACTGTTTTGACATGGAGGTCAGTAGGAAGAACCAGTGAGAGATGCAGGAGGATCCAGAAGATTGTCATTCCCAAAGGTATTGGTTTACCTGTGGACTTTGGACGATCTTTTCTCAGCATCGGAGTGCTCTTTGGTGGCATGGGAAATGTATGAGTATGTATTCTTTTCCAGGTATGTTTTTATCAGGAAAGATTTCTTTAGCAAATGTAAGGAAACTGTATACATTGAGGTATGATGCCAAACATACTGAAAAATAGATATAGTGTTAAAGTCATTGTGTGGTCTACAGGTCGAAACCAAATTTTCTCCAAAACATCTGCACCACTTTCCATTTCATAGCCAATCTCTTGTATAAGCAAACAGCCTCTGCATTCCATCTTGGGTCATCAGAGACAGCTTAATGTGAGAAAGTCACTGTATGAAAGTCCGCTGGCAAGGTGAGAAACTATCTCTCGGGTGTTCCATACAGGCCAGTTTCACGTGAAAACGCCCTTGTAATGGAAGATAAATGAAAGGAGGACTGAGAACACTCAGGGGTTGAAAGATTGACACAAATGTTCATAGTGGTGAGGGAGCAGCAGGGGAATTGTGCCTCTCCTCCCATATTGTCTACACAGACATTTTACACCCTGGGGGGAATCGACCAGGAGGAGGAAAAACAAAACAGATAAAAGAAAATTCCTCACCACAAGCCTTGCAGAGGTGAATTTGGATGCCAGATGGAGGTATGAAGTGTGCGAGCATAAAAACAGAAATCGGCCTGCTTTTTGAAATGGAAAATATTGTGAATTGGGGATGAGTAATTATCAGGATTGCAGGGAAACTGTTCAGTTGCTACACATCTGAGTTATTTTTGTAACTTTTCTAGAAGTCTAAAGTATGATGTGAATTTCCTATTTTTAGATAGGTGCCTTACCCAAATTTTTAGATTGTCCCTCTAGTGGCCTCAGCTAGAATTTTTTCCAACAGATTGAGACAGGATAGCGGACATTATTTAGTACAGAATATTTTGGCAATGATCACATGTACCACACCAATATACCACACCTCTGGCAATTGGGCCTATCTCCCCCTTTACAGCACCTAGAGCCAGGCACATAGTATTTTCAGCACACTTCCTCAGGCTCAAAAAACAGTCTAAGGGGTTTTGTTTTTGGCATTTTTATTGAGGAACAATGAACTTGGATAGGGATGGGAGCATGGGATACCCCAAACTGATGAAAAACTGTGAAACGTGAATCACTAAACGTCTGGCTGCTCTGTACTGGTTACAGCTGTATTGCACAGCTTTAGGCTGCAATGTCCCGTATCTTACGTAGTAGCAATAGTACAACTCCTGGTGTGCCATTGACTGTCTTGCCGCCAGGCACCGCCCGGCGGGATCTCTAGGGACCCACAGAACAGGATTCCCCGGGGCGCGGAGTCTAAGCCCCAGTCTGCCTTTTCACCAGAGCCCCTGATGGTGGGGATGGACTTGGTGCGAGACTGAAACCAGGTCGCGACCCCTGAGTGCACTTAACTGTGGTAGAAGGGTCCCACCGAGGGTACGTGCCGGGGGGGGGGTGAGCCTGCTGTGAAGAGGCTGACAAGTCCAGGTCCCGAGTGGGATGGATGGATGACAGTCAGGAATGAGCGTAGTCAGACTAGCCAGGTCGGTAACGGTGGAGGCAGGTAGGTACCAAACAGTAGACAGAGAGCAGCCAGGTCACAAGCCAAGGTTCAGCAATGGGAGGTCCAATAGTAATATACAACAGGCAGGAGAGTAGTCAGGGACGAGCCGGGGGTCAGAGCAGGAGAAGGTCAACACAAATCAGGACAAGCAGGATCGGCAACAGGAACACACTTCAGAACACGGGTACAGGAACTAGACCTTGCGGCAACCTAGTCACCGTCTGGCCAGTTTAAATAGTGCGCCCTGCACCGTCATTGGTGCAATTGCCGATGCCGACGCCCAGGTCCTAGTGCCTGCACATTAGTGCACCTAGGCAATCTGTGTATGTGCAGACCTGTGCGCCGCTGCGAGACCCACAGTCCCTGACACTTGCACTGCTCTTGACTGCACTTTGGCCTGTAAGGTATTGCACTCCACAGTCACTACTCTTTACAAAATGGTTGGATTACTCAGTGCCAGAACATCGAGCTTCCACTCTCCAGAATTTCTGGCTTTTTACTCCACACTGACCCAGACTGTCTCCCTCTCTTTACAGTGCAGCCGTTAGTCCCAGCTAGGCTTAGCTGGGACCCTACTGAACACCTGAGGCCTCCTTGCTCCTCTCTACCACAGGGGCAGAGCCCCAGAACAGGAGTCTCCTCAGATGGCTGGACCCTGGACTCTGCTCCCCTCTCACTCAGGCCTCGGATTATTTATGGACTCTTCCCCCCACTTTCTAGGCACCCCACCCAAGGGATTGGTGGATTGCGGCTGCTCCACCCCCACCCACTATGTTCTGCAAACCTCCACTGAGTTCCAAAATACAGGGATAGGTAGCAGAGCAGCAGCCTGTGAAACACCTAAGCAGCCCAGACCAATCAAACCCCATTGTACTGACTACAATGGAGCAAAAAACAAAATTTGCCTAGGAGGGTGCTACAATACAATGATAAGTTCAAGTGGAACTAGCAGTAGATGTGCTTAGCTGGCCATAGATGATTTGGTTTTTTTTCGTTGAACTAGTGGGCTGAACACAACACCACAAACAAGGTGGATGGAAGAATCCTCCCCACTGGTACATTGTTTTCTGGCAGCCGGTGTCTCCGCTGTAAGAATACACTGCTCAGGGCTGCAGCTGGCTGATCGAGAAAAAATTCCCAAGACGCCAGTTGATTAGATCGACTTCCGTTGAACAGACATGGCTACACATGGATCGAAATTCAGCTGGTCCTTTTTGAAGTGACCAAATTATGAACCATCTATGGTCAGCATTTTCATGCTAAAGACCTGGGGTGTGAAAATTAAAGGTCAGTAGCTACAAGTACTGTAACTGCTGACATTATGGAAACAGATGCTTACATCCCAGGAAGTCAAGTGCGGTCTTCACTGCAGCTGGTTTTTCTTAGGGTTTCTGAATTCCAACACTGCCATCTTGGATTTGCGGAAATGGTTGTGACTTCTTGATGCCTTACAGCCGGCTCCCCACTGTGCATGTACAAAATGGACAGTACAAGGAGATTGGTCCTACATTCCCTGGGATGTGTGACCTCAGCCAAGGAGTGAGTGGGCTTGGCGCGGGTGGGGGTTCAGGGCAACATCATCCTTGCCTAGGCGAGGATTGAGGATGTGGATGCTGGTACGTCAAAAAAAAAAAAAGAAAACCCTTCCCTGAATAAAGCTGCAACTTAATTGGATGCTGGAGGAGGAAGGTGAAGGTCTGCTGTAAGCCCAAGCATGCTATGACAGCTATCGTTCCCCATTCACAAAACTGTACAACGTTCATTATAAATAGCACTCCAACGCACCTACACGCAGGTCCAGTTTTTGGTCTGTTGTAGTGCTTTTGGCAGCACATTCAAATGAATAGATTACCTTACTGCACCACGTGTTAATGTGCGATTTAGCAAGTTGATGCATTATAAGACTCTAAGACAGAAGGTGTGTTACTGGCTGGATTACCAGGTGAAAATAAAGGGGAAAAAAGACCTAAAACACACCATCTGTCTTAGAGCATCTCCACTCTGACTGGATCTGAATGGGGACACCTCTGGACTACAGCATTGTCAATCTGGGGAGAGGGCAGCATTAGATGCACTGGCAGATTTAGGCTCCATTCACACTAGGGCATTTCAAATTGCAGGCAGAACTGCCACAATTCTGCCCGTGATTTGAAAACGCATTGTGAAAATGCGCAAAGGCGTTCGCATGTTCAGGTGCCATTCACTTCAATTTGTTCACACCAAGCTGCTTGCCTATTGCAGATTCAGTCTTCCCAGCCTGGTGCAGGTCTACAATTTTGTTTCTGGTGTCCTTCGACAGCTCTTTGGTCTTCACCATAGTGGAGTTTGGAGTGTGACTGTTTGAACTTGTTACCAGTATAAAAGACACCTGTCCACAACCTCAAACAGGTGCCATTGATACAGGTAATGAGTGCAGGACTGAGGAGCCTCTTAAAGAAGGTGGTACAGGTCTGTGAGAGCCAGAAATCTTGCTTGTTTGTAGGTGACCAAATACTTATTTTCCACCATAATTTGCAAATAAATTCTTTCCAAATCAGCCGATGTGATTGTCTGGATTTTTTTTCTCATTTTGTCTCTCATAGTTGAGGTCTACCTATGATGCCAATTACAGGCCTCTTTCATCTTTTTAAGTGGGAGAACTTGCACAATTGGTGGCTGACTAAATACTTTTTTGCTCCGCTGTACATTCACAGCAGTTCCTAATCCTCAAGGGGCATACAATCTAAGGTTCCTAACTAGGGCCAATTTAGTCAGGAGCCAATTAACCTACTGGCATGTCTTTGGAGTGTGGGAGAAAACCAGAGTACCCAGAGGAAACTCACGGAGGCACAGGGAGAACATGCAAACTCCAGGCAGGTGGTGCTGTGGTTGGGATTCGAACCAACAACCCTAGTACTGCCAGGTGGAAGTGCTAACCATTTAGCCACTGTACTGCCCGCGTTTTTGTTCTTGGGTTCAGATGCATTCAAACAGAAAACTGCATTCAGATTATCTATAGTGACAATTAGCCCTCATGCACACGGGACATTTTGTGAACGCTGGTAACTAGAGATGAGCGAATCGAACTTGGAGAAGTGGAATTCGTTTCGAAGATTAGGAAAAATTCGATTCGCGCCGAATCCGAAAATTAGCAGACTTCGGATGCGCGAATCGAAATTTTCCAAAAATGGCGGCGACATGTGTGGCGACGGAGCGGGGATCTCTGGGAAGGCGCGCAGACAAGGCACGCTGACCCATAATGCATTCATTCATGACGTGATCGCATTAGCCAATCAGCAGCCAGCCAGCACTGTGTAATGGTCGAGCTATAAATTGCGGCCATCTTAGAATTCTCCATTAGCCTCCGGTCATTCAAGAGAGACAGAACTCTCTGTATTAGGGACAGAGTTAGGGCCAAAGAGACTTTAGGGCCACAGAACTGTTACTCGGGGACACAGAATTGTTACTGAGGGACACAGAATTGTTACTGAGGGACACAGAATTGTTACTCAGGGACACAGAATTGTTACTCAGGGACACAAAACTGTTACTCAGGGACACAGAACTGTTACTCAGGGACACAGAATTGTTACTCAGGGACACAGAACTGTTACTCAGGGACACAGAATTGTTACTCAGGGACAGACACAGAATTGTTACTGAGGGACACAGAATTGTTACTGAGGGACACAGAATTGTTACTCAGGGACAGACACAGAATTGTTACTGAGGGACACAGAATTGTTACTGAGGGACACAGAATTGTTACTCAGGGACACAGAACTGTTACTCAGGGACACAGAATTGTTACTCAGGGACACAGAACTGTTACTCAGGGACAGACACAGAATTGTTACTGAGGGACACAGAATTGTTACTGAGGGACACAGAATTGTTACTGAGGGACACAGAATTGTTACTCAGGGACAGACACAGAATTGTTACTCAGGGACAGACACAGAATTGTTACTCAGGGACAGACACAGAATTGTTACTGAGGGACACAGAATTGTTACTGAGGGACACAGAATTGTTACTGAGGGACACAGAATTGTTACTGAGGAACACAGAATTGTTACTCAGGAACACAGAACTGTTACTCAGGGACACAGAATTGTTACTCAGGGACACAGAATTGTTACTGAGGGACACAGAATTGTTACTGAGGGACACAGAATTGTTACTCAGGGACAGACACAGAATTGTTACTGAGGGACACAGAATTGTTACTCAGGGACACAGAATTGTTACTCAGGGACACAGAACTGTTACCCAGGGACACAGAATTGTTACTCAGGGACACAGAACTGTTACTCAGGGACACAGAATTGTTACTCAGGGACAGACACAGAATTGTTACTGAGGGACACAGAATTGTTACTGAGGGACACAGAATTGTTACTGAGGGACACAGAATTGTTACTCAGGGACAGACACAGAATTGTTACTGAGGGACACAGAATTGTTACTCAGGGACACAGAATTGTTACTCAGGGACACAGAACTGTTACTGAGGGACACAGAACTGTTACTCAGGGACACAGAATTGTTACTCAGGGACAGACACAGAATTGTTACTGAGGGACACAGAATTGTTACTGAGGGACACAGAACTGTTACTCAGGGACACAGAATTGTTACTCAGGGACAGACACAGAATTGTTACTGAGGGACACAGAATTGTTACTGAGGGACACAGAATTGTTACTGAGGGACACAGAACTGTTACTCAGGGACACAGAACTGTTACTCAGGGACACAGAATTGTTACTCAGGGACAGACACAGAATTGTTACTGAGGGACACAGAATTGTTACTCAGGGACAGACACAGAATTGTTACTGAGGGACACAGAATTGTTACTGAGGGACACAGAATTGTTACTCAGGGACACAGAACTGTTACTCAGGGACACAGAATTGTTACTCAGGGACACAGAACTGTTACTCAGGGACACAGAATTGTTACTCAGGGACAGACACAGAATTGTTACTGAGGGACACAGAATTGTTACTGAGGGACACAGAATTGTTACTCAGGGACACAGAACTGTTACTCAGGGACACAGAATTGTTACTCAGGGACACAGAACTGTTACTCAGGGACACAGAATTGTTACTCAGGGACAGACACAGAATTGTTACTGAGGGACACAGAATTGTTACTGAGGGACACAGAATTGTTACTCAGGGACAGACACAGAATTGTTACTGAGGGACACAGAATTGTTACTGAGGGACACAGAATTGTTACTCAGGGACAGACACAGAATTGTTACTCAGGGACAGACACAGAATTGTTACTCAGGGACACAGAATCGTTACTCAGGGACACAGAATCGTTGAATTAAAGAGTATGTCAGACAACACGCAGAGGAGTGGCAGAGGAGGCAATGTTTCAGGAGCGAGCAGACGTGGCAGCAGAGGAAGGGGTCGAGGCAGCACTAGTCGCAGCCAGAGGCCAGTGCTCCCAGTGTCATCCAGCGGTCGTGTCTCCACCGACAACCCTGCCGTCATCGATTGGTTGGCTCGGTCGTCTTCCTCTTCCCAGGTCACCTCTGACACCTACAGCCAACGGTCGGTGGGTACGTCAGACACAACAGTTAGTTGGCATGGCCCGGGAGCAAGGTCACTGAAATCACGTGTCTTCGACCTGCCCCTGTCCTTTGGTGTTCCCTCACCAAGCGAAGTATCGCATGCTGTGGGCTCAGCCCCACTGTACAGTGAGGAAGAGCTAACAGAGGGCGGTCAGGAACGGGGGGAGACATCCGCCTCTTCAGCAGCCAGGCGAAGAAGTACTGGCGAGGAGAGTGGCTCGGTAGCCGGTCTAGAGACAGGTCTGTCTCCTGACCCACACGCAGCCGAGGGGGCTAGTAGTGAGGCGGAGACCCTAATTGATGATGATGAGGCTGATCGCACTTGGCAGCCTCGTCGTCATCAGGCTATTGCTTCCGCATCATCAGGAGAAGAGGGTGCCAGCTTGGCAGCGAGCAAAACTGTCGGTGGGTTGCCCAGGAGGCAGCAGGGTCGCAGCAGTGTCAGTGGAGGCAAACGGCCAGGGAGTAGAGCACCAGCTCCACTGCAGCCTACCACCACGGCCAGTAGTGGTGCCGGTGTGCACGGAGGAAGTAGCAGTCAGCCAGTGAGGAGTAGCGGGGGCAAAGTTTCCTACTCGGCGGTGTGGCAATTTTTTGTCAAGCCGCCCGAGGAAGTAAACGTAGCCGTATGTCGACTATGTGGCCAGAAAGTCAAGCATGGCCAGGGGGCCCATGTTGGGACTACAGCGTTGCGTCAGCATATGCAGCGTCGCCATTCGGTGGCCTGGGAAAACCGTGATAAAGATACGGCGGTGCTGCCTGCCCCAGCCCCCGCTCCATCACCCGCTCCGTTACTTGCTCCGTCACCCGACGTCAATCGCCCTCTATCAGCCAGTTAGGCTCCAATACCTCTGCTGAGGGGAGTTGTCGCTCGTTGGCATCTTCCGCTCGTTCAGATGCTCCTTCTCCTGCTACTCCTCTTCACGGATTCCGTCAGCAGTCTTTCTTGGAATCCGTTTCCAAGAGACAACAGTTTGCGAGCACGCACCCGACGGTGCAAAAGCTGAACGTCCTCCTGTCCAAGTTGCTGGTGCTGCAGTCCCTCCCTTTCCAAGTGGTGGACTCAGCACCTTTCCGAGAAATGATGGCTTGTGCCGCGCCGCGGTGGAGAGTGCCAAGCCGGCATTTCTTCGCCAAAAAGGCAGTGCCAGCCCTGCATTCACATGTAGAAGAGATGGTGGGCCAGTCTTTGAGCATGTCGGTCTCTGCCAAAGTGCACGGCAGCGCCGACGTGTGGAGCTGTAACTACGGTCAGGGACAGTACATGTCATTTACGGCCCACTGGGTGAACGTGGTGCCGGCACAGCCGCACCAGCAACTTGGACAGGTCACGCCGCTTTTGCCTCCACGTTTGCACGTCCTTGGTCCAGAAAAGATGTCCGCCTCTACCACCTCTTCTTCCGCCGTGTCCTCAGCCGCCACCCCCGTGCCAAGTCCCATTACCCGACCGGCATATCACATGTGCAGGGCGCAACGGTGTCACGCTGTGCTGCACCTGGTATGCCTTGGCGAACGTAGTCACACAGGGGAGGAACTTCTGAGTGTAATGAACAGAGAAATCGACAGATGGCTGTCTCCGCGCAAACTGAAAATCGGAACCATGTTGACCGACAACGGAAAGAACATGGTGTCTGCTCTGCGTCAAGGAAGGTTGTGCCATGCGCCATGCATGGCTCACGTGTTCAATCTGGTTGTCAAGCGGTTCCTAAAATCCACCATCCCACTGCAAGACATCCTTAAAATGTCACGTAAACTTTGCATGCATTTCAGCCATTCCTACACCGCAAAACACACCCTCCTTGAGCTGCAGCGGCAGAACGGAATTCCACAGCATCGCCTGATCTGCGACGTTGCAACAAGGTGGAATTCAACCCTACATATGTTAGACCACCTTTACGAACAGCGAAAGGCCATCACCGATTTCCTGATGTTACAAGCGGATAAAGGTACTCCCCTGTGTAACTTAGATGTCAGCCATTGGCAGCTCATGCGTGACACCTGCCGCTTGCTCAGGCCCTTTGAGGAGGCCACGCTATTCGTGAGTCGGCAGGACTGTGGGATGAACGACGTCATTCCTCTGTTGCACGTCCTGGAACAAATGCTGTTAACAATGGCTGGTCAGGGTGCGGTAGACGTGGCGCACAGATCTCAACGCCACATGACCCCTGTGGGGGCAGGACAGGAAGAAGAGGAGGAGGAAGAGGAGGACATTGGTGCTCAGGAATTATTGAGTGAAATGGGTGGTTTTTCCACTCAGCGGACAGGAGTGGAGGAGCAGGAGCATCTGGTAGAGGAGGAGGAGGAGGAGACAGAGGACCCAGACGCACCGTGGCAGTATGCTGTGGAGATGGAGGCAGGGAGTCCCTCGCATTCCTTGGCACAAATGGCCCATAGCATGCTCGGTTGCTTGCGTAGCGACAGCCGAATAATAACCATCAGACAGAGGGATGACTTTTGGCTGTCCACCTTGTTGGACCCTCGCTACCGTTCAAAAATGGTGGCCTTTTTCACACCTGCTGAGAGGGAGGCCAAAATAACGTACTATAAAAACCACCTATGTAGTCAGGTGGTCTCTGCCTTTCTGCGCCAACGTCCATCCTCAGACACTGTGGGCCCTGTGCGCTCGCGTTCCGCTGCCATGGCAGCAAAGGAGGGGTGGGGTGGTAGGAGCAGTGGCAGCTCCACCAGCAGCGGCTGCCTCAGTCTGCAGTCGATGATGAGTAGCTTTCTACACCAGCGCAGTGAGGAAACTACTAACCAGCCGCAGCAGCAGCAGCATCAGGTGGACCTGGAGCAGGACCTCAAACAACAGGCTTGGGCCTATTTGGACAGCACCCTGCCAACCGAGGTAGACAATCCCCTTGACTACTGGGCAACGAAACTTGACCTTTGGCCCCAACTAGCTGAATTTGCCCTTGAAAGGCTGTCATGCCCGGCCAGTAGCGTGGCATCGGAGCGCGTGTTTAGTGCGGCAGGAGGTATTGTAACTCCGCGGAGGACACGACTGTCCACCCAAAGTGTGGAGAGACTCACGTTTGTGAAAATGAATCAGGCGTGGATTAGTCTGGATTTCAAACCACCAGTTCCTGACACAACTGACTAAATCCGCCATGAATCATGCCCCAAACATCTTATTATTTTTAACATAGGCCTCTGTATGGCCTTCAATTTAAGCTGCTTACGCTTCGCCACTCTGCCATGGGCCCCTGTACCGCCTCCTCTTGCTGCTGCCAGGTCCAGAGAGTCTCATGGGTCCCTGTACAGCCTCCCATTGCTGCTGTCTCCATCGCCACACTCTGCCATGTGCCACTTTCAGGTCTCCTCACACTGCTGGTGGGTTCCATTTTGTCATAGGGTGCTGGCAGATTACGGGCCTCCCATTGCTGCTGCCAGGCCCGTAATCTGCCATGGGCCCCCGTACCGCCTCCTCATGCTGCTGCCAGGTCCAGAGTGTCTCATGGGTCCCTGTACGGCCTCCCATTGCTGCTGTCTCCATCTCCACACTCTGCCATGTGCCACTTTCAGGTCTCCTCACACTGCTGGTGGGTTCCATTTTGTCATAGGGTGCTGGCAGATTACGGGCCTCCCATTCCTGCTGCCAGGCCCGTAATCTGCCATGGGCCCCCGTACCGCCTCCTCATGCTGCTGCCAGGTCCAGAGTGTCTCATGGGTCCCTGTACGGCCTCCCATTGCTGCTGTCTCCATCGCCACACTCTGCCATGTGCCACTTTCAGGTCTCCTCACACTGCTGGTGGGTTCCATTTTGTCATAGGGTGCTGGCAGATTACGGGCCTCCCATTGCTGCTGCCAGGCCCGTAATCTGTCATGGGCCCCTGTACCGCCTCCTCATGCTGCTGCCAGGTCCAGAGTGTCTCATGGGTCCCTGTACGGCCTCCCATTGCTGCTGTCTCCATCGCCACACTCTGCCATGTGCCACTTTCAGGTCTCCTCACACTGCTGGTGGGTTCCATTTTGTCATAGGGTGCTGGCAGATTACGGGCCTCCCATTGCTGCTGCCAGGCCCGTAATCTGCCATGGGCCCCCGTACCGACTCCTCATGCTGCTGCCAGGCCGGTAATCTGTCATGGGCCCCTGTACCGCCTCCTCATGCTGCTGCCAGGTCCAGAGTGTCTCATGGGTCCCTGTACGGCCTCCCATTGCTGCTGTCTCCATCGCCACACTCTTCCATGTGCCACTTTCAGGTCTCCTCACACTGCTGGTGGGTTCCATTTTGTCATAGGGTGCTGGCAGATTACGGGCCTCCCATTGCTGCTGCCAGGCCCGTTATCTGCCATGGGCCCCCGTACCGACTCCTCATGCTGCTGCCAGGTCCAGAGTGTGTCATGGGTCCCTGTACGGCCTCCCATTGCTGCTGTCTCCATCGCCACACTCTGCCATGTGCCACTTTCAGGTCTCCTCACACTGCTGGTGGGTTCCATTTTGTCATAGGGTGCTGGCAGATTACGGGCCTCCCATTGCTGCTGCCAGGCCCGTAATCTGCCATGGGCCCCCGTACCGACTCCTCATGCTGCTGCCAGGTCCAGAGTGTCTCATGGGTCCCTGTACGGCCTCCCATTGCTGCTGTCTCCATCGCCACACTCTGCCATGTGCCACTTTCAGGTCTCCTCACACTGCTGGTGGGTTCCATTTTGTCATAGGGTGCTGGCAGATTACGGGCCTCCCATTGCTGCTGCCAGGCCCGTAATCTGTCATGGGCCCCTGTACCGCCTCCTCATGCTGCTGCCAGGTCCAGAGTGTCTCATGGGTCCCTGTACGGCCTCCCATTGCTGCTGTCTCCATCGCCACACTCTGCCATGTGCCACTTTCAGGTCTCCTCACACTGCTGGTGGGTTCCATTTTGTCATAGGGTGCTGGCAGATTACGGGCCTCCCATTGCTGCTGCCAGGCCCGTAATCTGCCATGGGCCCCCGTACCGACTCCTCATGCTGCTGCCAGGCCCGTAATCTGTCATGGGCCCCTGTACCGCCTCCTCATGCTGCTGCCAGGTCCAGAGTGTCTCATGGGTCCCTGTACGGCCTCCCATTGCTGCTGTCTCCATCTCCACACTCTGCCATGTGCCACTTTCAGGTCTCCTCACACTGCTGGTGGGTTCCATTTTGTCATAGGGTGCTGGCAGATTACGGGCCTCCCATTCCTGCTGCCAGGCCCGTAATCTGCCATGGGCCCCCGTACCGCCTCCTCATGCTGCTGCCAGGTCCAGAGTGTCTCATGGGTCCCTGTACGGCCTCCCATTGCTGCTGTCTCCATCGCCACACTCTGCCATGTGCCACTTTCAGGTCTCCTCACACTGCTGGTGGGTTCCATTTTGTCATAGGGTGCTGGCAGATTACGGGCCTCCCATTGCTGCTGCCAGGCCCGTAATCTGCCATGGGCCCCCGTACCGACTCCTCATGCTGCTGCCAGGTCCAGAGTGTCTCATGGGTCCCTGTACGGCCTCCCATTGCTGCTGTCTCCATCGCCACACTCTGCCATGTGCCACTTTCAGGTCTCCTCACACTGCTGGTGGGTTCCATTTTGTCATAGGGTGCTGGCAGATTACGGGCTTCCCATTGCTGCTGCCAGGCCCGTAATCTGCCATGGGCCTCCGTACCGCCTCCTCATGCTGCTGCCAGGTCCAGAGTGTCTCATGGGTCCCTGTACGGCCTCCCATTGCTGCTGTCTCCATCGCCACACTCTGCCATGTGCCACTTTCAGGTCTCCTCACACTGCTGGTGGGTTCCATTTTGTCATAGGGTGCTGGCAGATTACGGGCCTCCCATTGCTGTTGCCAGGCCCGTAATCTGTCATGGGCCCCTGTACCGCCTCCTCATGCTGCTGCCAGGTCCAGAGTGTCTCATGGGTCCCTGTACGGCCTCCCATTGCTGCTGTCTCCATCGCCACACTCTGCCATGTGCCACTTTCAGGTCTCCTCACACTGCTGGTGGGTTCCATTTTGTCATAGGGTGCTGGCAGATTACGGGCCTCCCATTGCTGCTGCCAGGCCCGTAATCTGCCATGGGCCCCCGTACCGACTCCTCATGCTGCTGCCAGGCCCGTAATCTGTCATGGGCCCCTGTACCGCCTCCTCATGCTGCTGCCAGGTCCAGAGTGTCTCATGGGTCCCTGTATGGCCTCCCATTGCTGCTGTCTCCATCGCCACACTCTGCCATGTGCCACTTTCAGGTCTCCTCACACTGCTGGTGGGTTCCATTTTGTCATAGGGTGCTGGCAGATTACGGGCCTCCCATTGCTGCTGCCAGGCCCGTAATCTGCCATGGGCCCCCGTACCGCCTCCTCATGCTGCTGCCAGGTCCAGAGTGTCTCATGGGTCCCTGTACGGCCTCCCATTGCTGCTGTCTCCATCGCCACACTCTGCCATGTGCCACTTTCAGGTCTCCTCACACTGCTGGTGGGTTCCATTTTGTCATAGGGTGCTGGCAGATTACGGGCCTCCCATTGCTGCTGCCAGGCCCGTAATCTGCCATGGGCCCCCGTACCGACTCCTCATGCTGCTGCCAGGCCGGTAATCTGTCATGGGCCCCTGTACCGCCTCCTCATGCTGCTGCCAGGTCCAGAGTGTCTCATGGGTCCCTGTACGGCCTCCCATTGCTGCTGTCTCCATCGCCACACTCTTCCATGTGCCACTTTCAGGTCTCCTCACACTGCTGGTGGGTTCCATTTGGTCATAGGGTGCTGGCAGATTACGGGCCTCCCATTGCTGCTGCCAGGCCCGTTATCTGCCATGGGCCCCCGTACCGACTCCTCATGCTGCTGCCAGGTCCAGAGTGTGTCATGGGTCCCTGTACGGCCTCCCATTGCTGCTGTCTCCATCGCCACACTCTGCCATGTGCCACTTTCAGGTCTCCTCACACTGCTGGTGGGTTCCATTTTGTCATAGGGTGCTGGCAGATTACGGGCCTCCCATTGCTGCTGCCAGGCCCGTAATCTGCCATGGGCCCCCGTACCGACTCCTCATGCTGCTGCCAGGTCCAGAGTGTCTCATGGGTCCCTGTACGGCCTCCCATTGCTGCTGTCTCCATCGCCACACTCTGCCATGTGCCACTTTCAGGTCTCCTCACACTGCTGGTGGGTTCCATTTTGTCATAGGGTGCTGGCAGATTACGGGCTTCCCATTGCTGCTGCCAGGCCCGTAATCTGCCATGGGCCTCCGTACCGCCTCCTCATGCTGCTGCCAGGTCCAGAGTGTCTCATGGGTCCCTGTACGGCCTCCCATTGCTGCTGTCTCCATCGCCACACTCTGCCATGTGCCACTTTCAGGTCTCCTCACACTGCTGGTGGGTTCCATTTTGTCATAGGGTGCTGGCAGATTACGGGCCTCCCATTGCTGTTGCCAGGCCCGTAATCTGTCATGGGCCCCTGTACCGCCTCCTCATGCTGCCTTAAGGTCCAGAGTGTCTCATGGGTCCCTGTACGGCCTCCCATTGCTGCTGTCTCCATCGCCACACTCTGCCATGTGCCACTTTCAGGTCTCCTCACACTGCTGGTGGGTTCCATTTTGTCATAGGGTGCTGGCAGATTACGGGCCTCCCATTGCTGCTGCCAGGCCCGTAATCTGCCATGGGCCCCCGTACCGACTCCTCATGCTGCTACCAGGTCCAGAGTGTCTCATGGGTCCCTGTACGGCCTCCCATTGCTGCTGTCTCCATCGCCACACTCTGCCATGTGCCACTTTCAGGTCTCCTCACACTGCTGGTGGGTTCCATTTTGTCATAGGGTGCTGGCAGATTACGGGCTTCCCATTGCTGCTGCCAGGCCCGTAATCTGCCATGGGCCTCCGTACCGCCTCCTCATGCTGCTGCCAGGTCCAGAGTGTCTCATGGGTCCCTGTACGGCCTCCCATTGCTGCTGTCTCCATCGCCACACTCTGCCATGTGCCACTTTCAGGTCTCCTCACACTGCTGGTGGGTTCCATTTTGTCATAGGGTGCTGGCAGATTACGGGCCTCCCATTGCTGTTGCCAGGCCCGTAATCTGTCATGGGCCCCTGTACCGCCTCCTCATGCTGCTGCCAGGTCCAGAGTGTCTCATGGGTCCCTGTACGGCCTCCCATTGCTGCTGTCTCCATCGCCACACTCTGCCATGTGCCACTTTCAGGTCTCCTCACACTGCTGGTGGGTTCCATTTTGTCATAGGGTGCTGGCAGATTACGGGCCTCCCATTGCTGCTGCCAGGCCCGTAATCTGCCATGGGCCCCCGTACCGACTCCTCATGCTGCTGCCAGGCCCGTAATCTGTCATGGGCCCCTGTACCGCCTCCTCATGCTGCTGCCAGGTCCAGAGTGTCTCATGGGTCCCTGTATGGCCTCCCATTGCTGCTGTCTCCATCGCCACACTCTGCCATGTGCCACTTTCAGGTCTCCTCACACTGCTGGTGGGTTCCATTTTGTCATAGGGTGCTGGCAGATTACGGGCCTCCCATTGCTGCTGCCAGGCCCGTAATCTGCCATGGGCCCCCGTACCGCCTCCTCATGCTGCTGCCAGGTCCAGAGTGTCTCATGGGTCCCTGTACGGCCTCCCATTGCTGCTGTCTCCATCGCCACACTCTGCCATGTGCCACTTTCAGGTCTCCTCACACTGCTGGTGGGTTCCATTTTGTCATAGGGTGCTGGCAGATTACGGGCCTCCCATTGCTGCTGCCAGGCCCGTAATCTGTCATGGGCCCCCGTACCGACTCCTCATGCTGCTGCCAGGTCCAGAGTGTCTCATGGGTTCCTGTACGGCCTCCCATTGCTGCTGTCTCCATCGCCACACTCTGCCATGTGCCACTTTCAGGTCTCCTCACACTGCTGGTGGGTTCCATTTTGTCATTGGGTGCTGGCAGATTACGGGCCTCCCATTGCTGCTGCCAGGCCCGTAATCTGCCATGGGCCCCCGTACCGCCTCCTCATGCTGCTGCCAGGTCCAGAGTGTGTCATGGGTCCCTGTACGGCCTCCCATTGCTGCTGTCTCCATCGCCACACTCTGCCATGTGCCACTTTCAGGTCTCCTCACACTGCTGGTGGGTTCCATTTTGTCATAGGGTGCTGGCAGATTACGGGCCTCCCATTGCTGCTGCCAGGCCCGTAATCTGCCATGGGCCCCCGTACCGACTCCTCATGCTGCTGCCAGGTCCAGAGTGTCTCATGGGTCCCTGTACGGCCTCCCATTGCTGCTGTCTCCATCGCCACACTCTGCCATGTGCCACTTTCAGGTCTCCTCACACTGCTGGTGGGTTCCATTTTGTCATAGGGTGCTGGCAGATTACGGGCCTCCCATTGCTGCTGCCAGGCCCGTAATCTGTCATGGGCCCCTGTACCGCCTCCTCATGCTGCTGCCAGGTCCAGAGTGTCTCATGGGTCCCTGTACGGCCTCCCATTGCTGCTGTCTCCATCGCCACACTCTGCCATGTGCCACTTTCAGGTCTCCTCACACTGCTGGTGGGTTCCATTTTGTCATAGGGTGCTGGCAGATTACGGGCCTCCCATTGCTGCTGCCAGGCCCGTAATCTGCCATGGGCCCCCGTACCGACTCCTCATGCTGCTGCCAGGCCCGTAATCTGTCATGGGCCCCTGTACCGCCTCCTCATGCTGCTGCCAGGTCCAGAGTGTCTCATGGGTCCCTGTACGGCCTCCCATTGCTGCTGTCTCCATCTCCACACTCTGCCATGTGCCACTTTCAGGTCTCCTCACACTGCTGGTGGGTTCCATTTTGTCATAGGGTGCTGGCAGATTACGGGCCTCCCATTCCTGCTGCCAGGCCCGTAATCTGCCATGGGCCCCCGTACCGCCTCCTCATGCTGCTGCCAGGTCCAGAGTGTCTCATGGGTCCCTGTACGGCCTCCCATTGCTGCTGTCTCCATCGCCACACTCTGCCATGTGCCACTTTCAGGTCTCCTCACACTGCTGGTGGGTTCCATTTTGTCATAGGGTGCTGGCAGATTACGGGCCTCCCATTGCTGCTGCCAGGCCCGTAATCTGCCATGGGCCCCCGTACCGACTCCTCATGCTGCTGCCAGGTCCAGAGTGTCTCATGGGTCCCTGTACGGCCTCCCATTGCTGCTGTCTCCATCGCCACACTCTGCCATGTGCCACTTTCAGGTCTCCTCACACTGCTGGTGGGTTCCATTTTGTCATAGGGTGCTGGCAGATTACGGGCTTCCCATTGCTGCTGCCAGGCCCGTAATCTGCCATGGGCCTCCGTACCGCCTCCTCATGCTGCTGCCAGGTCCAGAGTGTCTCATGGGTCCCTGTACGGCCTCCCATTGCTGCTGTCTCCATCGCCACACTCTGCCATGTGCCACTTTCAGGTCTCCTCACACTGCTGGTGGGTTCCATTTTGTCATAGGGTGCTGGCAGATTACGGGCCTCCCATTGCTGTTGCCAGGCCCGTAATCTGTCATGGGCCCCTGTACCGCCTCCTCATGCTGCTGCCAGGTCCAGAGTGTCTCATGGGTCCCTGTACGGCCTCCCATTGCTGCTGTCTCCATCGCCACACTCTGCCATGTGCCACTTTCAGGTCTCCTCACACTGCTGGTGGGTTCCATTTTGTCATAGGGTGCTGGCAGATTACGGGCCTCCCATTGCTGCTGCCAGGCCCGTAATCTGCCATGGGCCCCCGTACCGACTCCTCATGCTGCTGCCAGGCCCGTAATCTGTCATGGGCCCCTGTACCGCCTCCTCATGCTGCTGCCAGGTCCAGAGTGTCTCATGGGTCCCTGTATGGCCTCCCATTGCTGCTGTCTCCATCGCCACACTCTGCCATGTGCCACTTTCAGGTCTCCTCACACTGCTGGTGGGTTCCATTTTGTCATAGGGTGCTGGCAGATTACGGGCCTCCCATTGCTGCTGCCAGGCCCGTAATCTGCCATGGGCCCCCGTACCGCCTCCTCATGCTGCTGCCAGGTCCAGAGTGTCTCATGGGTCCCTGTACGGCCTCCCATTGCTGCTGTCTCCATCGCCACACTCTGCCATGTGCCACTTTCAGGTCTCCTCACACTGCTGGTGGGTTCCATTTTGTCATAGGGTGCTGGCAGATTACGGGCCTCCCATTGCTGCTGCCAGGCCCGTAATCTGCCATGGGCCCCCGTACCGACTCCTCATGCTGCTGCCAGGCCGGTAATCTGTCATGGGCCCCTGTACCGCCTCCTCATGCTGCTGCCAGGTCCAGAGTGTCTCATGGGTCCCTGTACGGCCTCCCATTGCTGCTGTCTCCATCGCCACACTCTTCCATGTGCCACTTTCAGGTCTCCTCACACTGCTGGTGGGTTCCATTTGGTCATAGGGTGCTGGCAGATTACGGGCCTCCCATTGCTGCTGCCAGGCCCGTTATCTGCCATGGGCCCCCGTACCGACTCCTCATGCTGCTGCCAGGTCCAGAGTGTGTCATGGGTCCCTGTACGGCCTCCCATTGCTGCTGTCTCCATCGCCACACTCTGCCATGTGCCACTTTCAGGTCTCCTCACACTGCTGGTGGGTTCCATTTTGTCATAGGGTGCTGGCAGATTACGGGCCTCCCATTGCTGCTGCCAGGCCCGTAATCTGCCATGGGCCCCCGTACCGACTCCTCATGCTGCTGCCAGGTCCAGAGTGTCTCATGGGTCCCTGTACGGCCTCCCATTGCTGCTGTCTCCATCGCCACACTCTGCCATGTGCCACTTTCAGGTCTCCTCACACTGCTGGTGGGTTCCATTTTGTCATAGGGTGCTGGCAGATTACGGGCTTCCCATTGCTGCTGCCAGGCCCGTAATCTGCCATGGGCCTCCGTACCGCCTCCTCATGCTGCTGCCAGGTCCAGAGTGTCTCATGGGTCCCTGTACGGCCTCCCATTGCTGCTGTCTCCATCGCCACACTCTGCCATGTGCCACTTTCAGGTCTCCTCACACTGCTGGTGGGTTCCATTTTGTCATAGGGTGCTGGCAGATTACGGGCCTCCCATTGCTGTTGCCAGGCCCGTAATCTGTCATGGGCCCCTGTACCGCCTCCTCATGCTGCCTTAAGGTCCAGAGTGTCTCATGGGTCCCTGTACGGCCTCCCATTGCTGCTGTCTCCATCGCCACACTCTGCCATGTGCCA
This sequence comes from Staurois parvus, assembly GCF_062004578.1. NCBI lineage: Eukaryota > Metazoa > Chordata > Amphibia > Anura > Ranidae > Staurois > Staurois parvus. Next base: position 1,123,396 of record NW_028318196.1, read on the forward strand.
CTTTCAGGTCTCCTCACACTGCTGGTGGGTTCCATTTTGTCATAGGGTGCTGGCAGATTACGGGCCTCCCATTGCTGCTGCCAGGCCCGTAATCTGCCATGGGCCCCCGTACCGACTCCTCATGCTGCTACCAGGTCCAGAGTGTCTCATGGGTCCCTGTACGGCCTCCCATTGCTGCTGTCTCCATCGCCACACTCTGCCATGTGCCACTTTCAGGTCTCCTCACACTGCTGGTGGGTTCCATTTTGTCATAGGGTGCTGGCAGATTACGGGCTTCCCATTGCTGCTGCCAGGCCCGTAATCTGCCATGGGCCTCCGTACCGCCTCCTCATGCTGCTGCCAGGTCCAGAGTGTCTCATGGGTCCCTGTACGGCCTCCCATTGCTGCTGTCTCCATCGCCACACTCTGCCATGTGCCACTTTCAGGTCTCCTCACACTGCTGGTGGGTTCCATTTTGTCATAGGGTGCTGGCAGATTACGGGCCTCCCATTGCTGTTGCCAGGCCCGTAATCTGTCATGGGCCCCTGTACCGCCTCCTCATGCTGCTGCCAGGTCCAGAGTGTCTCATGGGTCCCTGTACGGCCTCCCATTGCTGCTGTCTCCATCGCCACACTCTGCCATGTGCCACTTTCAGGTCTCCTCACACTGCTGGTGGGTTCCATTTTGTCATAGGGTGCTGGCAGATTACGGGCCTCCCATTGCTGCTGCCAGGCCCGTAATCTGCCATGGGCCCCCGTACCGACTCCTCATGCTGCTGCCAGGCCCGTAATCTGTCATGGGCCCCTGTACCGCCTCCTCATGCTGCTGCCAGGTCCAGAGTGTCTCATGGGTCCCTGTATGGCCTCCCATTGCTGCTGTCTCCATCGCCACACTCTGCCATGTGCCACTTTCAGGTCTCCTCACACTGCTGGTGGGTTCCATTTTGTCATAGGGTGCTGGCAGATTACGGGCCTCCCATTGCTGCTGCCAGGCCCGTAATCTGCCATGGGCCCCCGTACCGCCTCCTCATGCTGCTGCCAGGTCCAGAGTGTCTCATGGGTCCCTGTACGGCCTCCCATTGCTGCTGTCTCCATCGCCACACTCTGCCATGTGCCACTTTCAGGTCTCCTCACACTGCTGGTGGGTTCCATTTTGTCATAGGGTGCTGGCAGATTACGGGCCTCCCATTGCTGCTGCCAGGCCCGTAATCTGTCATGGGCCCCCGTACCGACTCCTCATGCTGCTGCCAGGTCCAGAGTGTCTCATGGGTTCCTGTACGGCCTCCCATTGCTGCTGTCTCCATCGCCACACTCTGCCATGTGCCACTTTCAGGTCTCCTCACACTGCTGGTGGGTTCCATTTTGTCATTGGGTGCTGGCAGATTACGGGCCTCCCATTGCTGCTGCCAGGCCCGTAATCTGCCATGGGCCCCCGTACCGCCTCCTCATGCTGCTGCCAGGTCCAGAGTGTCTCATGGGTCCCTGTACGGCCTCCCATTGCTGCTGTCTCCATCGCCACACTCTGCCATGTGCCACTTTCAGGTCTCCTCACACTGCTGGTGGGTTCCATTTTGTCATAGGGTGCTGGCAGATTACGGGCCTCCCATTGCTGCTGCCAGGCCCGTAATCTGCCATGGGCCCCTGTACCGACTCCTCATGCTGCTGCCAGGCCCGTAATCTGTCATGGGCCCCTGTACCGCCTCCTCATGCTGCTGCCAGGTCCAGAGTGTCTCATGGGTCCCTATACGGCCTCCCATTGCTGCTGTCTCCATCGCCACACTCTGCCATGTGCCACTTTCAGGTCTCCTCACACTGCTGGTGGGTTCCATTTGGTCATAGGGTGCTGTATGGCCTCCCATTGCTGCTGCCTCCACCGCCACACTGTGGCTCCACACTCTGGTTTTGGCCCCGTGATTGCCCAAATGAGTGAAGTGTGCGGTGATTCTAAGATCGACGGCACTCATCTGCATGTCATACTGACTGACAGTATTATTTCTCTTCCCCAGCAGACTCCAAGGGCATTTAAATTAAAGGTACAGTGTTCTGCACTAATATAAAGGCTCTCTGAAGCCTAGAAACACCCTTTTTATAAGTTATATTCGCTTCGAATCGAATTTATTCCTCGAATTCGCCGAATCAGCCGAATCTAATTTTTGAATACTTCGCTCATCTCTACTGGTAACGTTAGCTGTGTAAAGTCATTTTAAAAACATGAGGTTTTTTCGTTTTTTTTTTAAATTTTTTTTTTTTTAGAGTTTTTGCAGTAGCGTTTAGCAGAATTTAGCAGCATTTTGATGCGTTTTTCTACATTTGCATTTTTTAGCATTTTTTATCATGAAAAAAGTATTTTTTTGTTAAAAAAAGGTCCAAAAACTCCGGTTTGCGGCATTTTACCACTTTTTTTTAGCTTTTGAACATTTTTACAGCTGAATAATTCCTCTAGAAACCCACTAGTTTTGTTTTTTGTTTTTTCAGCCAAACAACGTTGATTACAGCTTATGTGTGTATGGAGACATAGGATAACATGCTGGGGAGTTTATTGGCTGTAGAAAAAAACTTCAAACGCCAAAGACAGCAGCGGTAAAAACGTGCCGTGTGTATGATGGGTGGCACAGTGGCTTAGTGGTTAGCATGTCTGCTTTGCAGTAAATGGGTCACGGGTTCAAGTCCAGACCATGGCGCCACCTGCCTGGAGTTTGCATGTTCTCCCTGTGCCTGCGTGGTTTTCCTCCGGGTACTCTGGTTTCCTCCCACACTCCAAAGACATGCTGGTAGGTTAATTGGATCCTGTCTAAATTGGCCCTAGTATGTGTATGTATGAATGTGAGTTAGGGACCTTAGATTGTACACCCCTTGAGGGTTAGGGACTGATGTGAATGTACAATATATATGTGTAAAGTGCAGCATAAATTGACGGCGCTATATAAGTACCTGAAGTAAATAAATAAATGAGCACTTAGTAGCTGTATAACTTAAAGTCACATTTAAATATAGAGATACTCAAACATCCAAAAAAGTACATGAAACAGAACTTGTGTTATTATTCATTTTTCTACTGTAGTTCTTAGAATAACCCCGGATCTAAAATGTCTGTGATCCTAGACACCTGTCATCAGTCCCCCATTATCGTCCCTGTACAAGGTTACTGTAAATAGTCATTTATCTGCAGGTCTGTTAAAATACGTCATTTAGAAAATGCCTCTTCAGCCTCTGATGTCCGTCTTTACATTCCCGCTGTCATCGGTACAGTAACGATGATTAATTTGGTGAAATACGATCATATCTGCAAATATCAAGTCGCCCTGCTGGGAATCTGGAAGCTCTGAGGGGCCGGGACATCTGATCCTGCATATACGTACATGTTAATAAAAAATAGGTCATCTTCAAAAACGGGTACCCATGGCGTTTCTTACACAATGGGAAACATACAGTATTTGATGAGTGCCTATCAGGTGGTATAAGCGACTCAAGGAGCATTATGGAGTGACATAAATTTGGAGAATTATTCAACAAAGCCTCCGGGCTTCAACACTTTGGGGGAGATTTACTAAAACTGGAGCACCCGGAATCTGGTGCAGCTGTGCATGGTGGCCAATCAGCTTCTTACTTCAGCTTGGTCAGTTAAGCTTTGACAATAAAACCTGGAAGCTGATTGGTTTCTATGCAGAGTTGCACCAGATTTTGCACTCTCCGGTTTTAGTAAATTTCCCCCTTGGTCCCTCCCTTTTTAGATTCTCTGGGTCCCACCTCAGTAGGATTTACTTCCTTGCAGGCATCCTTTCAGTCCAGGTACCCACAAGACAAAATACAAATAAGGCTTTTAAAAAGGACAAATAGAGTGAACTTTGCACTTTTTTTGTGTACAATATATAGTCACCGGCCACTTTATAAGGTACACCTTGCTAGTGCAAGGAAATTCTCCCCCACACCATTACACCACCACCACCTGGCTCAACCATTGATACAAGGCGGGATGGATCCATGCTTTCATGTTTTTTGAGTTACTGTTGCCATTCTATCAGCTCAATCAAGTCTTCCCATTCTCCTCTGACATCAACAAGGCATTTTCGTCCAGACAACTGCCACTCACTGGATATTTTCTCAGTGTGTTGTTTCTCAGTGATATGTTCAAAGTCACATAAATCCCCTTTCTTCCCAATTCCGATGCTCTGTTTGAACTTCAGCAAGTCATCTTCACCACATCTAGATGCCTAAATGCATTGAGTTGCTGCCATGTGATTGGCTGATTATAAGTTTGTGTTACCAAGCAATTGAACAGGTGAACCTAATAAAGTGGTCAGTGAGTGTACATAAATACTATAATAAATAAGTGTGATTATGTATCTTAATTTTTTTTCAAAGAATTCCGACCAAAAATAGTTTTGCACCATTCAGTGGTGCTGTCCCCACACTGCATGGTTTAACTATTCATTTTTGTCTAGGGGTGAAAAGAGCAGAGATATACTAGCCTAATACTCCCATCCTCCAAACACTGCTTCTGCCCCCATGCATGCGAACGGTCTTCTGAATGGACTGTTCCTGACGTCATCATGCCCATAGACCGGTTCCACCCATGAGGACAGCAGGAACAGTCCACTGCTGGACGTGGGGGAGCGCTATTTTCGAGAGGTTCAAAGGATTGGGTAAGTACATCTTTTTGGGGGTCCCCTGGCCAAAACAAGCAGTTAACCCATGCAGTGCAGGCACAGCCCCACTGCATGGAACAAAAACAAAGAAAAAAAAATGAACAGGAGTTTTTTAAGGTTTGGGTTGACCACTATCATGTTTTGAGGTAGATCCTTTGCATTCAACATTCACAATCCCAGAAAATTTTTGTGCGTATTCGCCTGGATTTTTTTTTAAACCAGAATGCACTTCATGACCTCTGAACTGTGGCCAGCACACTTTAAAGGGCCAATAAGGGCCCTTTTTAATGAGCCAGCCTTCATCATATTAACCTGCCTAGCGAGTGTGACTCGTGGTTAATTTACAGCACCAAAAGCGGTAACCCCAAGCAACACTCGGGATCACACTATAGTGCTTCTCCTGTGATCTCCCAATCCTTACCTTGTCCTGTGATTCCACAATGTCCTCTCGCTGTGTCCTCTGGCCAATGCCGGCATCTGTCTTTAAGGTTCCATTCCCTGCGAGCGTTGGGACGCAGGGGGGCGAAACCGGAGGGAGATTCAAAAAGGTAAAAATATGACACACACATAATACATTGTAATCTTTTATGATTACATTACTGTATCAAACCATTTCAATAAAATTTTGTCCCGAGTGCTTTGTCCTGTGCCCTGCCTGCACGGTTACCGTTCTTTCTGCCTAGAAACTGAGAACCGTCCATGGCGTCCAAAAAGCGCCCCTTTAGGTCAAAAGTGGTTTTAGACCAGCTAGAGAACAGCGATAGTAAACTAGAATCACTTGCAGAATTGAGTGATGATTCGTGGGGGAAATTCGTCATCAGACACTGAAAACGATTCTGCGACTTTGCTCAGTGATGTGCGAACTTGGCGCTATATTTCAAATTTCAGTGTTTTTGGTTTGACTATATTATTGAATTAAATGTATTATTATATTATTTTTTATAAATATTTATTATATTATAATTTATGATTTCGTGTTTCAAACTTCATCATAGCCGGGATGTTTACTAGACTCTTGTTTGGACAGATTTAAGTGAGTTATCCCCAAGAATTACAGGCCTACAATATAAAACAGCAAATTTCCATACAAAACAATGTACCGCTTTGACATTCAAAAATATTGATTAGTTAGACCACCAGGGAGGTTAATGCACAAAAATACACATTTGATGTGCAATAAAGATTTATAGGAAGCTGTTTTTATAATTTAATTTGAATTGCTTTTCTGAAACTCTTTCTTTTAAGTCATGTGACTGTCACAGAACCAATCAGGGCTGTGCAGACCTAGACTCATACTATAGAGAGCATACAAGTGAAACTCTAAAAATTAGAATATTGTGCAAAAGTTCATTTATTTCAGTAATGCAACTTAAAAGCTGAAACTAATATATGAGACTCATTACATGCAAAGCAAGATAGTTCAAGCCGTGATTTGTCATAATTGTGATGATTATGGCTTACAGCTCATGAAAACCCAAATCCACAGACTCAGAAAATTAGAATATTACATGCAATCAATAAAACAAGGATTGTACATAGAACAATATCAGACCTCTGAAAAGTATAAGCATGCATATGTACTCAGTACTTGGTTTGGGCCCCTTTTGCAGCAATTACTGCCTCAATGCGGCGTGGCATGGAAGCTATCAGCCTGTGGCACTGCTGAGGTGTTATGGAAGACCAGGATGCTTCAATAGCGGCCTTCAGCTCTTCTGCATTGTTCGGTCTCATGTCTCTCATCTTTCTCTTGGCAATGCCCCATAGATTCTCTATGGGGTTCAGGTCAGGCGAGTTTGCTGGCCAATCAAGCACAGTAATCCCACGGTCATTGAACCAGGTTTTGGTGCTTTTGGCAGTGTGGGCAGGTGCCAAATCCTGCTGGAAAATGAAGTCGGCATGCCCATAAAGCTCGTCTGTGGAAGAAAGCATGAAGTGCTCCAAAATCTCCTGGTAGACGGCTGCGTTGACCCTGGACTTAATG